>NC_084900.1:25325325-25487825 GCF_949316345.1 Pungitius pungitius
GTCTTGATTCTGCCCCGGCTGTCATTTCTGAGCGTTTTCTCCTTGTCTTGATCCCTGTTTATTGACCCCGGACCGTACTGCTGATTGCTCTCTGCCTGCCCCGACCCCTGCCTGCCCGCTGACTACGATCCTGTCTGCTCTACGTTGCCCTGTCTGCTGTCATTGACTCTGCCTGTCTGATGCTCTAATAAAAACCTGCGAATGGATCCCTCCGAATCTGGCGTCTCCTTACAGACACTCTGCATGTTTTCTCGGTATTTAATTAACAACGAAACCAATACAAAACATAGCTCAGTCCCAAGCTCTATCACATAACTAGTCATTCTGCCGTGCCGCTAGCCGACTTACTGGTTTCTACTATATTCAATCCTGGAGAATTTATGGAGAAGCTGCACTGCTTCCCCTGAAGCCTCCTCTTCCTCACAGCCGGCTTGCCCCCTACATTCGTTTATCTGCCTGACAGCTATGATCAGCTTTCCAATCCCAATGGTCCCCTGAGCTAAGAGGTGGGGCCCTCCGGCTGAAATGTAGTCCTCTGTACCGCCCTCAGCACCTCACACTCAACTGGGAAGCCATTTACACAAATGGTTCTACTTGTACAGAAAAATCACTAAAATCATATAGGGGATAGGTATCTTTTAAAAGGTTTGATTTACTTTGCTGTCACAAAAAGTAGTTGCCATAGCAATGAATACAATATGCACATTGATAACAAATCAAACAAACAAACAAACGTCTTCGATTTACGCCACAAAAGAAGTGACACACGCAGTATTTCAGGCACAACAATGCCTCTGTGACACGCTGTTTTTGCGCTTGCGTCACAACAAATGAATTCATTCATGAGCCTTTGGTCTCATAACGACTCAAAATGAAACTTGTAGTTTCCGCCTGACTAAACTTAGCGAGAGAAACCCGGCGCCCTGTCTCAGTTTACGTCATCCGCAGGTATTTAAAGACCCGACTGTGACAAGTCAAGTCAGCACGCGATGGGCCGTGCAGATAAGCAGCACAACACTGAGCCCTCTAAGAGTTTGAAGACTGCATGCGAGATGTAGAGGTTTTGAAGAGGATACGTGTGGTTTGAGCCAAATTTAGGTAAACTTGTCAGTTCCAAGGTCTTTCAACACAGAGATATGTAAGCAGAGAAGTTTTGGGTCAATGAATGTATTAGTCAATGTTAGTCAAGATACATTCAAAGGTTCCTAACATCCCACCAAAATTGTTAAAGTTTGATATGTCTCATAGAGTTTGAAAAGAGGAAAAACTAAACAACACATGCAGGAAAAAGTTACTTGCCCTGCATGTACCTCAATGCATATTGTATGACTTCTTAAAAAAGTGGAATGAGTTTGGTGTACTGAATAAGTAAAGACCTCTGAAGGAGAGAGAGAGGAAGAGAGGCACAGAGATAGAGACAAATAATGAGGCAGAGAGAGAGAGCTGAAGAGGCTGAAATTGACAGAATTCCTGAAAAGATGTGAGAACAAGAGGATAAAAAACTCAATTCATGAAAAAGAGAGGCAGAAGAAAAATCGACAAATGTAACAGAGAGAGGGAGAAGGCCACATTGAAGTGGGAAGGCTATATTTACGCTGAAAGCGGGACGGTAACTAAAAAGTTGAGAGTTTGAATTCAACTTGAGAAAATCTGGATGATAGAAGAGGATGAAAAAGGAGGCAGAGAGGACAAGATGAAAGGAACAGATGGAGGAGAGGCGGGTGGAAAGAGGAGAGCGAGGGGAGGAGGGGACGCGAGCCGTTGTATTATTAATTGTGGTGAGACGTCCTGAAGTGCAGCAGCGAACCAGTCGTCCATTAGGAGCTCTGACGCTTCTGCTGCTGCCTTCCTCCTCTATTTTGGTTCGGATTTATTTCTAAATAGAGAAGCATGACTCACTCTATCCTTATTTACAACCTGTAACTCCTCTCTCCTTGTCACCTCTCCTCGTTTTAAGTGAGCGGCAGTAGTTTTGGACTGATTCGATATCTTCAAGGCCGATGCTGATATAGTTAGTCTTAGATCTTTGTACAATTTTCATTGGCATACATTTAGTTTTTCCCTATTTAAATTGCACTAGAAGCTGCTGAAATCATTGGAGAAAATAACTAAATTGGAGAGCAGGTAGACCACGCATCCAATCAACAGTCAAAGAGACGTTTGAGGCAACAAAATATGTATAATAGATGAAAGGAGATAAAAACAAGAAACTGTATTTACAGCTACAGCTGAAAATATTAAAAGAAATGGGAATTGTGAAATGTGACCTCTAATATTTTCTGTTTATACTGTTTTAAAATGCTGACCGGTGTAACCAACCATACAATGCTGACAAAGAGACACACTCCCACATTACCCATAGTGGGATATAATTGTGTGTGTACCACTATTTAGTGGCACTCCAATAAAATGCAATACTTTACAACCATGTTGAATATTTAATGACATTGATAACTTGCCTGATCAACAGTTGACTTCTAAATATTCCTGTTGTTGTGCAACAACCAGGGATGGGTACCCAAATGATCTTATCAATACTGCTATACTCATATTGATAATTCTGGTTCAGTTCTTTATCAATGATCTCATTGGTTCAGTTTAATGAGTCAAGAAGTGATGGATACTGTAACTTTTAACCTGTCACTTGTTCAATTGCAGTGGTGTTTGCTTGTGTGTGTTTGAGTGTCTGACAGTTGGAGGAGCTCAGCATCAAACACAGACATAGATGAGCTGTATCCTTCAGTGTGATAATCAATGAATTTACACCAAAAATATATTTTTTTTAAGTACTTAGAAGAATCAATGCTGTTGGAGCTTATCAGTACTCCAGTCTTTAATGATTTCACACCGATTTTTGGCACCCACCCCTCATACCAATGGCACTGCAGGATAGGTACGCTGGTGCACACACACATGCACACACACGCACGCACACACACACATGGGTGGCTAAATTGACTGGGGAGCCACAGTGAAGTATAACAACATTACACACAAAGACATGACATGAGCACAAACACAGCAATGCAGATTAAATGTCACAATCGCTAATCAGTTTCCTTCAGATGTGTAGACACACACACACACAAAGCCACACACACACACACTTCAGACACACATTTAGGTGGACTGGTTGCAGTAATCCTAATAATTGTTCCGACAGCACTGAGGACAGCTGTGGAAGCCTGAATGGCAGACTGGACAGAGAACTGGCCTCATTCACTCATTCAATAACACCAGCCACCTGTCTGTGTGTGTGTGTGTGTGTGTGTGTGTGTGTCATGCTGTTTCATCATCGTTCAAGCCTTCACGAGAAGGACGTTTCATCAGAGGCTGAGTAATTCTGTTTAATGTCTTTCTGTTGATTTTTACGTGAATATACACGACATGCTTCACGGTGTCTCAGACTCTCCCTGCGGCCTTTCAAGCTCCATCAAAGTAGACGGCACAAACACAAGGAATAATGATTACACTAAAGGAGAATACGTATTTGGAAAGGTGAGGGCCACTATGGGAGGCAGACTAATAGAGAAGCAGAGCGGACAGAGGGGACAGAATGAACCCAGTATCTTTATCTCTTCTTTTCCAGGATACACTGCAACCCCCCCCCCGCCTCTTTTCATATTTCATCTCTCCTGCCATTTCTATTTAAAATAAAACTCTGCTGAATTATTGATTAATCAAGCCTGCATTCATTTTTTAGTGAAGGCCCAATGTTGGATTGAGTCACAGGACATATTCTTGTGCATGGTGAGAAGAGGAGTGAAGTAGGCAACTCTATCCCTCAACCAAAAAAGTTTAGTTTGGCAGCAATCGTTAGTACAGCTGCATTTATTCAGGAATATGATGTCTTTCTTTGGCAATAAAGTGGATTCAGTGGGATGTTAGTGGGATGGATATGGTAAAGACTACTGAGTGACACATACAATCTACTGACGCAGACAAGCATTTCCTTATTGGGTCGCTACGGAGATGGAATATATATATATATATATAATATATACATAATGCTGTCATGGGCACATGCTCACAGGGACCATGTGACAAGATCTCAGCCAATACAATTCATCTGATGGGAAACATGGACCAAATGTTACAGCAACCCATTCTACAATTGTCAAGATAGAAAAAAAGTTCTCATGTTTGAATGTGATCTCCATTTTCTCCAGTCATTCTCATTTTTTGTACAATGACTAGAACTTAGTAGTAGTTAATTGCAGTTAACATTATTATTGTGTCATCATTTTCTCTCAAAAACAGTGAAAAAACATTTGTCTGCTTGTCATTGTATTCATTTTTTAACTTTCCGTCATCCTGTCCCTTCCTATCTTTCTTCTGTCTATTCTCTTTTTCAATTCACCTTGTCTGGAGGGCTCCAGGCCTTAATCCACAAAATACAACCACAAAGATTTACACACACTCTTTTCATTCTATGTCTTTGTATCTGAATATCTATATGTGACTGTCAATAGCTTTTACATTGTCACGGTCTAAATAACATTTGGAACATGAGCATACTTTATGTGTCCCATACATGGTAGTAGTACTTATACTATAACTTATATAAAGCCTTCTAGGGGCTGTATACAGGTTAATCTCAGTGTTACAGTGTTATCAACAACTGTATTCCCCGACGACCCCGAAGGCGTCACGCTGCCTCAAAGAAAGTAAACACGAGTCATTCTCGATCTGCTTGACTGACGGATTTACACGCATCTCTGCCTCTTCCTGTCTTGTCTTTCATCTGTTTACTCCTCCGGTTTTCTTCCCTCTCCACTCCGAGTCTCTACTTTTTTAACATCATCCCCTTCTTAACTGTAATTTTGAACTTAATACATACTTCCTGAAGTCTCTATTTTCACCTTTATTACTTCTGTTGCAACCTGTCTTTCTTCTGCCAGTGTCTGGATCAATAATGATGAGGCGAGAGGGTAGTTAACCTTTACACTCGCTTCATTGTGGCATGAGCAGAATCATTTTGGAGGAAAGAGAGACAGCATAACTGTGTTTAGTGATTTAACTTTTACCCAAACTTTAAGTCAAGCTTCTCTGATCCTTTGCCCTTAAATATTTATCTCTCTTCCCACCACCTCGACCTTATTTGCATAATGTCTTCTCATGTATTTGCATATTTTGCTCATTGTGTCCAGATTAATATTTTGGCCTTTTTATTTCGCTCTTCATCTTTTCTTCCTGCTCGTTCTTTCTTGTTTTGCTTCTAAAGACTAGGCTTCACTCATTTAATAGCTAATTTGTGCAGTTTAAGATGATATTCAAATACTAGTATTTTAATTGGATCTCTTTCCCTTTTCTTCCCTCACTCGCTCACTCAGTAAACTGCAAATGTGTGAACGTGGAATCTAGGCCTGTTTGTTAAAGGTTGTGGCCGTTTCACAGTCCTACTGTCAAAATAATCTTGCCAGGATTTAAAAACATGAAAACAATGTGGTTCAATTGACCAAGTATGTGAACGCTCAATGCATCTGTGGACAGTCCTTTTTTATATACACACATAAAACAGCACGTTGAACACAATATTCTTCTTGCTGGAATATATATATATATATATATATATATATATATATATATATATATATATATATATATATGTATGTATCTGTGTGTGAGAGACTTGCCACTTTAGAATGTGTGCACACTGCACTGCATGTGTGTGTAACACTCTTACCTCCACCAGATGTGGCGTGGGGTTGAAGCCACACAGGTTACACACTTGGCCGTTGCACTGAGTACAAGTGTTGTAGTTGGGCGGGTCGGAGCTGCCGATATTCAGCTCGGTTTTACAAAGAGGACAGTTCACTTTAGGCTTCACAGGCTCTGGAGCAGGCACCAGGGCCACCACAGGCTCCTGCTTCTGAGGTGCCTTTTGCAGATGAGTAGGTGTTTGCTGATATTGCTGTCCTTGCAGGCCTTTCGGATGATGCAAGGGTGACTGTTTTTGCGGCATTCCTTGTTGATGGGGCATGGGCTGCTGCTTCTGGCTTGGTGCATGGGGTCCACTGATTTGTGTATCCCCCATTTGGCTGGATGGATAAGGGCCTCCCATTTGACTCTGCACATGAGGACCCCCCATTTGGCTTGGTGGATAAGGGCCTCCCATTTGACTCTGCACATGAGGACCCCCCGTTTGGCTTGGTGGATAAGGGCCTCCCGTTTGACTCTGCACTTGAGGACCCCCCGTTTGGCTTGGTGGATAAGGGCCTCCTGTCTGGCTTGGTGCATGAAGACCCGCCTGTTGGCTTGGTGGATATGGGCCTCCCGTTTGGCTTGGTGGATAAGGGCCTCCCATTTGGCTCTGCACAGGTGGACCAGCCATTTTGTTCGCATTATGAGGGCCACCCATTTGGCTCGGCGCTTGAGGGCCACCCATTCTGCTCGAAGCTTGAGGGCCACCCATTTGAGTTGAACCATGAGGGCCCGCCATACTGAATGGTTTGGTGCCAGGGGCCGCTTGTTGTTGCTGCCTGTTGTCAGAAGCTGCATTACTGAACACCACATTGCCTCGTGCAGGGCTTGGTTGGGTGGAGGCAGTGGGTAAAGGGTCAACATTGATCAGGGTACTCGCCTGATTGAGCAACGAGGCCCCAAAGCCAAACAGCTTGGTCAAGCCATCTTGGGCAGGAGGAGGGGCCTGGCTCTGAGGTCTGTGGGCCGGCGAAGACCCAGCGCTTCTGGTCTGGTCATGGTGCCGCGCCATAGACTGGTGCATTGGAGATCCGCGGCCCAGATCGGGCTGGGACGGAGCCCTGGCCAAGCCGGGGAGGGGCACAGCGCCTGGGTGGGGAATCCGTGGACCCCCTGGCTGGTTGGGACCTCCTGTAGGGACACCAACAACTCCGGGAGCCCCGGTATCTCTCTGAGAGTATGGGTCGGACCGCATGCCCTGCTGAAGGGACCCTGTCTGAATCTGGGAGCCGCCAGAGCCTGAGTGTCTCTGCAAGCCTGGAGAGGTATGGGGCTGAGCCTGTGGCCCTGATTTAGACCCAGGGTACGACTGGGGCTGAGACTGGGGATACTGCTGGGACTGAGAGTATGGCTGGGCCTGGGAGTAGGGTTGGCTCTGGCTGTAAGGCTGAGACTGATGCTGCTGCTGATGTTGTGGATGCTGCTGTGGATGTTGCTGCTGTTGTTGCTGCTGTTGCTGTGGATGTTGCTGCTGCAGTTGGCGTTGGCTGGGCTGACTCTGTGCCAAAGGTTTGGACGGTGCCGCTGCTGTTGGCTGTATTGGCTGAGGTGTAGGCTGCTGAGGCTGAACGATGGGTTTGGCTTGGTGGGACGGAGAGTGAATCTGCTGTTGGCTCTTAGATCGAGGCGTGGTCATATCAATGCCAAGAGCTCTTTGCATCTGACAATTCAGACACAGCCACTCCTGGACCTGCAGACAGAGAACAAACAGGTTGCAAGTTATTATAACCTTCTCCAGAGTATAATCATTTTAGTTTGTATTACATAGATATCCCACATGAGCTTGTTCAAAGGGAAAACAAATACATTTTAGATGTATTCTGCATCATCATATATGTAACCGCCCAGATTTAGCGTGATGTATCAGGGATCTTTGAGACCTTACTGGAGTTAAAAATGAGAATATTTGGTTTTCATTACTCTCGACTGTTGAGGTTGAAGGAATTTTAAAAGACAGTATAGCTTTTAAAAATCTCTCTGATTAATTCGATCTTCCCTTTCAAAGCCGATAGCTATTGATTGCGAGAGGGCACCACTATCTCTTCATAACCACATGTACACTGTGTTCATTCAGCCAACTTCAAAGCTTTAGATAATAGAGAGTGCATTTGGATGGCTACACATAGAACATACCACGTTTGTTCCCGTTGAAAACAGAAATACAGAGAGAATAGTTCTAATCAACCAAAAATAGAATGAGAGTGAGGCAAATCAACCATAACTGCAGCGTGATTGCTGAACCGAAACCCCAAAAGCATCTTTCACAGTCACACAGATAAATCCACACGGATACACAGGTAAGCACGTAGAGCCATATAGCAATCACATGACAGACACATAAGGTCGAATAAATGAATAAGAAACATCCATCAGAATAAAAACATCACCCCTTCTTCTCCTCATCTCCACGTCTTCCTCCTTCCTTCTCCTCTTCCTCCAAATGAGAGCTGATACTCCCTTGTGTCCGAACCTTGCTTGGCTCTCTGATGTCTCCCGACTGCATAAAACACACAGCTCCTCTCTGAAACTGTGTCAACCGGCTGTCCTTCTGTCTGTCCTACTGTGGCTTTGCATCCAACACAACCTTCCAGCCGCCATGCACGGTGCTATTTTAGCTCCTCTGCAACCAGGGCAGAGCTGGTAAATCTGTGCACGTTTCTAGCATTTCTCCCATCCCCTTTCCTTCCCATAATGCAATGCGCAAACGTACTGTATCACCCCGCTCGATGTCCACTGAATCACCCCCTCCCCCCTCCCTGTTATTAAAGGACAAGTGGCTCCAATTTTTTGAGGGGAAGATGTGGAGAAGAAAATGTCTGCATCAGTCACGTACCCAAACTAAGCACTTCCTCCCACTGTGCCGGCTTTGCTGTCTGGCAGTTTCTAGCTTGGCAGCATTACTGATCCCATTCTGTTAACTCAGCGGCTGCAGCCAATGCTACAGCTTGACATCCTCCTTTCCTCCCTAACACATTCTCTTTGTAGCTGTCTTTCCCCTGCTCTCTGCTTCTCTCCTTCACATCCCCCTACACTTTCATATTTTGCTTCTTTTCCTTCTGCACCCCCATTTTTCTGTTCTCTCTCTCTCTGATCAGCTTAAAAATGTAGGTCTCGTTCCTTGAATAGCTGAAGCGAAAGGAGATTTGAAAGTATAATTTTGCTGTGCAGGCTCCTCCCACGTTGTGATGCCATAATTACATCTGATGAAGATAGCAAGAGGGAGATGAAGAGAGGTAGATAGGGAGAAAGAGAAGGGGAGGTGGGTTGGGCTGGTTTTAATGAGTCACAGTCTTTTCTTTTTCTTCACAAGCAGCAGAGCACTTGAAAGAATGAGGTATAAAGCGGGGGAAGGAGGGATGTGAAAGAGTAGAAAAGGGAGACGGAGCAAACTGTGGAGGGAGAGGAGTCAGCAGTTTCTTAATCCAGGCAGCTCGTCAGCTCCCATCGTGTCGGGCTTAATCAACAGCAGCACAGAATATCCACCTCTGCCTCACTGTGGTTAAACCCAGTTAATCCTCAACACACCTGTGTGAGTCTCGTTCCTAACATGGGAGGAAGAATCCCGTTCATTTAAAGATTCAGATTCAGGCAAAAACCCAGGACGGGAGTTCTACAAGAAAATGAGTGCAGATGAAAGAAGAACTTCTATTTGTTATAAATAGTTGGACTGTGATACTAAGCCCATATCAAGCAGCTGTAAGAGTGGAAGTTACACGGAGCACAGTTCATCGTGACTCTAATGTAATTTGTCATTAATTAGCCTTAAGACCCCAAGAGAAGAGCGGAGAGGCCAAAGGAAGAAAAACCGAGATCCAACCAAAGAATTAAAACATCATAGAGGAGGGAATCTATGAGGTCTCCCTTCCTTCCATCTCTCTGACCCTGATATTCACTGAGAGAAAAGCTAATAGGACGCAAAGTGGGTAACCTGGTAGTCTATGTGGTCACACATTTTCTATTTTGATTTAGAGCTCTATACACGTTCACTCCCTCAATGTAAACCATAATCACACACACACACACACCAACGCACACAAAAACTAACCTTTAAAAATAAGTCAGCGTTGTGTCATTGGATAAGGGAGAAAAGAAAGTTTGAGATATTCCTTGTGGCTGTGGTATGAAAATTGCGACATGGATACAAACACACACACACACACACACACACACACACTACGCGCTGAGACTCGCTGACCAGCTGTCATCATAAAATATTCACGTCACAGATCTCCAAACTACAGAACAAGTGGTAACGTCATGTCCCGGAGAAAACTTCCTACCTTTAACTTTACTTCACTCAACACAACAAAACAACTCTTGCATCAAATATGATGAGGTGAAACCCCATCAGAACCATCTGACAATGGCATTCGCCTTTAATATAACCACATCGTCGGAGTGGAAGTAGGGAACAACACCTGCTTCTGACTATTGCACGAGCCGTGATGTTTCATTTCACCACTTTGGAGAAACAATGGGAGGTCTATTACATAAATATGAGTATGACATGGTTACAGATGCCTTCATTACAACAAACTAAGGTTGAAATGACTTTCCTAGAGCTGCAATGGGCTCAGAGTGGATGGAAATGACAGGCGTGATGTGTGGCAACTGAAGTCTACCGCGGGCATTAGATTCAATGTTGGCCGTGGTGGTCTGAGCTGAGTAGCTCCCTTTCTCTGTCATGGGAACAGGCAAAGACTGTAGACACACACACACACACACACACACACACATATACATACATAGACCCATTTGTACTGTAGTGCATTGGACAGCCTCACATGCTCCTGCAGAATCCATATGCACGTCCACACAGGGACATGTGCACAGCTTTTAATGGACCTGTCCATCGACACGGTGTGTGCAGCCTTTCAGGCCAGAGTGGAGTGAAGGAGAGAAGAACAGGAGCAATTCAATGTAACAGGTAACAAAGTGCTATTCAAAAGGGAGAAAAGGAAAATATAAATGCAGGACAATGGAGAGATGAGAACAAGTACCAAACCACTAAATGAAAGAACATCTCGTAGAAATCACATTAATAAGTGGTCCCAAATGTCTTTAAGCTTGGGTACTTCCTGGTTTAAAGGTTACATATGAATTATTTCATCAGGGTAAATTATGCTTTCCTAACTCCTAAGTCACCTGATACTGAACAATCAGTATTTCCCTCATAGCTCGCAACAACAGATTGCTTCTAATGTGGAGGTATGTTGTTTCGTTTTGACTGGGTCAATCACCGGTACTTCAGTTGCCGTGGCAACAGAACATTTTTTCCCATTTGAAATTCTTTGAAGTTATTTCTGTAAGTGGTATAAGTAAAAGACACATTTATTGACGAAACGAGCATGAAGAGTTACCGCGTGATATTTCAAAATGTTGCAACAAATATTAAATTTACCATGACGAGGAATGCATTAAATTAAAAAGGTGGACAAGGTGGACCTACGGCATGTGCACCCTGCACAGGATGTGCAGGGTGCACATGCCGTAGGTTTCCCATTTATCTTGACTGTCAGTCATTGAGTGGAGGCTCTTGAACAGTTTGTCCGACCGCAACACAGCCATGCAGCAGACTAATGTACTGATCAATATTCCTCACAGAGAAGAGGACGTTCCAGGAAGTATTCCCATAAGGAAGCACTGAGATGCTAGAGCTAATTATGGAAACACTCAGGAACACACACGTTTTTATGCCTTCTTCTGAGGTTGATATGACGCATCCTGTAGCCCCCAAGCATACACATATACGTGCTTAGCCTTGCTGATGGCCTTTACTTGCACCCATGACATATTTCTTATTGCGTATTGAGTCAATCTTAGTCTTCAACATAACACTAGAGCACTAATTAGAGGCGACCCGATTGGATATTTTGCACTGCAAGGCTTATTTATGCATTAGACTTATAATAAAACATGAGCAAGGACTCTGCACTAAATTGGCTGGTTGCACACAAATGAGACTTAAGAACATCATCATAGCCTACATAAAAAAAAAAAATGCAAACCATTTTAAAGAAAAGAAAAATCGATAATTTCTGAATTCCATTTAGTTGCTTCATGTTAAGCGTCCTGGAATTGTTCATTGTGACAACACTTACTGTACTATAATTATGGTTAATACAGGTTCATCCATGCATTACTAATGGGGTAATGCACCTACAAGAAGATTGATGGTATCAAAATAAAGGAAGGACGTGTAAGTCATTGTTTGACAGATTGAGGACATTTTGAAGGATTAGATACTGAAGGTTTAACGATAACAAATGATAGCTTTAATAAAAGTGAAAAAAATGATATCGCTACGTAAGATTTGGAAAAATCAAGGTGTCATCACACTTAATCTTTTACTTCGTTGACATTGTTAATTTAGCTGTGTTCTGTTGCAAAGGAACTAGTCTCTCGGCCATTCTGCCCAAGTCCGACATTGATATGTGACTCAAGAGAAATCATTCAACATTTGTCAGCAGCAGGAAACTGATCCAAATCTGATTCCAGTTCCTGTCATTTTTCCCGTATATCTGTGTTCATGTGTTCACACCACAAAGGAAATAATAAGGACGGATGGTAACCATCTCGGATAAGTTTGTTAAACTCAGGCTGCAAAACTGGAGGAAAAATTGGCTAGCACATTTACTGATACACCTCAAACCCTTGAGTCCTGATGGTTTCTTAAGCCTTTAATGATTTACATCACCACCTCTAAAAGAACCGTATTGTTATATTTTCTGGCATATACTGTGTGAGCTGTGGCTGAGCCTCACAAGCTAAATGGGAAAAAAGGAAAGGAAGAAAATTATGCAGCGTTTGAATGAACCTCAAACGCATTCTTATCAATTAGGAATTTCACTTTCATTTCCTGTAACCCACTAACGCTTCCGTAGAAAAGGACCAGTGAACGAAAAGACGATTCTGAACCTCGAAATGTAACATCCAAAGTCATCGAGAAAGACTCCTGCTTCATTCGAGACCTAATAGCACCTCAGGTGACAGGTCATTCCCTGCTTTGTCCTGATGAATGGACTACACACACACACACACACACACACACGCGCACACACACAAAAAGGTCCATCTCAGCATGATTACCATCAGCAAGCTCCTGGCCAAGAGAAAGTAATAAAATACACTCGTCTCGCACTTCACACACACACACACACACGCCCGCACGCACAAACACACACACGCAGTCCAATATGTGTTTCCCAGTTCATAAATCCTGTTGTTATCATGCCATCTCAGTCTACTCTCAGTGGTGACAGTCTTGCAAATAAACACCCCCCCGTACCCATCCTCAGTGTACACACACACACACACACACACACACACACACGCACAGACCACCTGCGCTATTCATCCACTGCCTCCCGTCACTGAATAACGCCAACTGGTCGATTGTATTGACCACTATCACACTATAATGCACGTTTGTTAATTAAATTCTGCCTCAGCACTTTAAGTCCAGTCCAATATGTTAAGAAGAAATATGTGTGGGTGTTTGAGAGTGCACAACTTATGATTTAAAGCCTTGGTCTAAGGCTGTGCTGCTGCAGATCGATAGTTAGATAGTAGATTTGAGTCATACAGAAAAGAAATACCAGGAAGTAGTCTTGCCAGGATGGGTTAATGAAAAATATCTCATAAAGCATTTGGGAGCATTTCAAAAATAGATAATTGAATCAGGAGTAGGAAAAGCACAAAGAAAGAGAACAAAGGAGTGGTCACTACAGGCAGCCGTTGTATCTATGACATGAGAAATATTCATTATTGAGGGAGCACCTCTACTATTATCTTGACCTCTTTGCGCATTGACTGAATGCAACAGTTTTAAGAAAAGTAGAACGTTTTTCAGACTTTTCCCAGAGGGGACAAGTGACGTGCTAACAGTCTATTGATTAATTGATTTAACATTAATTTAATCTGCTTTTCACTTTTTGAGTGAACAACCTCACTGAGGTTATCCCACCAAAGGGTGGTCTGGAGGCTTCGAGACAGAGAGGGCAAGCAGACCCGTTTGCATGGGAGTGTGATGGCGTCGTATCACCTCCACCTCAAATCATCTTATCATGCAGGGACACATCCAGTCTGCCTCTAAAAACCCATTTATAGCCACTAGCTGCCTCTCCGTCAAGCCCCGCTCTCCTTCTGTCCTCTTGTCTTTTTATCTCCAACACATCACCATATCACACACCTCCCGCGTGTGCTCGTGTGATAGGGCTGCACATCCGTGGCGTCTGTGTACGTTCGACGGCGACGATCGGAAGACAAGAGCGTCCTGCCGAGAGAAACAAAGGCACCAGCCGTGTCAGCGACTGCCACAACACAGAATCACCTACCAACAGTGAGCGTTGTTTTTATCTGACGCCTGCCCACGACCGTCCCCTTACCATAACCACAAGGTAAGCGTGATGATAAAAGTCCCGGTTATGATCCTCCTAGGCCATATTCGAGTGGTTTGTAACTAAACTTGGCCAATCTTGACCACATCAAATGAAATAATGGATTCCAATAGTTAGAATTGTCGATGTTCATGTTGTTCTGAACAGAAAAGAGCAGTTACAAACAATTCCTATTTCATTGACCCTTGAGGACCTACAGACTGACACCATCAAGAGGGGAAACAAGGTTGGGTCATGGATGAATGATGAATATTTGTTTCGTTAACACTAAATCAAGCCACGCTCTGTGACGGGGCAGTTTGTCTCTGTGTCTCTCTTCTCATCTGCAGGTATCTGTGAGTGCCAGCATAAGACATCAATCATTTAGAGCAACTCATTATTAATTCCCATTCCTGAACTGCCGGGCTTGCAGCTGCACTTTCTCAGTAAGTGTGTGTGTGTGTGTGTGTTCACAAGGGCCCATGTGAGCTGACTATATTCCTATGTCTAGTTATACGTTTTGTTAATCGTGCTCATGTATTTGTATTTCTTTGTGTGTCCACGGGTACAACTGCAGATGTGTGTGTGTGTGTGTGTGTGTGTGTGTGTGTCCAGGTGTGAGCTCTGCTGCTGCTCTCCCCTCATGGTTAATGCATGTGGAGAGAGAATCCCCAATTCCTCCAGCTTTTTCCCCTCCTCCCTCCTCCATGCCAACCTACTTCCCTGAATAGACGCGATCCTCACTAGACATGCAGAAAGCTCCCATGCCTCGCCCCTCTTCTGCTGCACATCTCAGGAGATGGGTCAGAGAAGCAGGGACGGAGCGAGAAGGAAAGAGATTAGGTGAGAGGGAAAGGGCAAGAAGATAAAAGAGGAAGAATTAGGGTGAAGGGGTTGGAGGAGACACAAGGGCATTTGCAAAAAAGGGAAGATGAGAAGTGGGAGTCAAATGTACAATATAGGGGGGGGGGGATGCTCCTTTTAAAAAGACAGCAGGGAAAACCTCATCAGTCTGATAAAAATGTATATTATTTCAATTACTGAGGTTGGAATGACTGTTTCTTCACGTGTCACAACGAGCTACGGGAGTCTCGGTGAAAAGATGCTTATTCTACATTATGAGATAATCCTAAACTGTCCGTACAGTCACACACACACACTCACTGACACCATATATTCCATCTAGTGGGAAAGTGATACCATTACAACGATGGTTGAAGCTGATAAAAACGCCGTTTGGCAGATGCTTCTCTCCAATGAAAATACAACGATCGCAAATGGCATCTCAAAGAGCCCCAGTGGGAAGCGAATCAAACGCGTTTGCATTTGAGTTCCCAGGCCTTCTCCAAAGAGTCGCCAGGAATGCAAGAAAATGGAGCGGAGTTCAGTTTTCTATTTCATCAAATCCCCATTCACAGTTTTCACTGATATTCAGAGCAACAATATGGCAGCAAAACAACTAGTTGCGATCTGAAGGCACCGCGGAGCTGTCTGAGCAGAGAATGAAATGACTCTCTCTCGCTCTCTCTTTTCTGTGCTTTGAGTGTCCCCAGCTGATCGCAGCATCCGGATGGACAGCTTTGCTGGGGAAGGGTCGCGAAAGCCCGGTGCGTCCCATCCAGTACGCCCGTGCTGACGTATTTCAGCAATAAATGTTCCTGGTTCCTGATTCCAATAACAGGTGACCATTACATCACACCATTACCGTTGCATCTCAAGCATCTGAGGTGTCCCTGGAAAAAGGATAAGAAAATGAAAGCTAAATGAAAGGAATTCACCCATTATCACTGGGTGGTGGTCCACTAAGAACTAATTAGCACGGTATTTAGGTTGTGCATTCACAGTGTTTGTCGGGTGTTTGGACCCCCGGAAGGGGCCAATGGTTTTTGGACCGCAAAACCGGAGGAATAAACTGACTTTAAACCATACCAGTGGACTCTTATCTAATGTTTCACGTGCAGAGGTCAACCCCGGGAGGTAGAGACGCCCCAGTAGCTCCACAAAAGGTTGACTGGGCTCCTTTAACACTCGTGATGTTGCTGACATCACAGTCGCCGCCGAAACGTGCGCCGTCCGCCGTGACGTCCCCGGCATGCCCGCCGAGCTCCACACATGGAAACCGCATGGCAGCCAGCCAGCCAGTCGCTGGCGTCTCAGCGTGCCGTGGATACGCCGATCTTCCCCGTGGATCACTCGGCTTCCGTTGACGACGGTCGTGTTCTCGGTCGAGGTGTGAAAACGGTTAACAGTGGGGAAGTGTAAAGGTGTCAGGAAGAAGTGATTGGAAGATAAGCAAAAAAAAATACAGCGAGAGCTCAGAGTGATGCTGGCGAGGATAAAGGCGAGAAGAAAAAAAAGGAGATCAAGTTAAACAGGATTTTAAGAAGAAGAAGTAAAGTGTGACTGATTGGAAAAAAACAGGGCGGTAACACAGAGCTCGAGGTGTTATTGCTGCAAGTCAAACACGAACTGTCTCACAGAACGGTGTAAAGTTTATTTCTATACTGTATTCATGTTCTATTTCAGGCTGTGTCATTTCCTCAGAGAGGACGCCGCCGGACGCACACACACATGTGCTCCGTTGCTCATTATGCGAATGTGCCCAGCTGTTTCTCACACACACACACCGCCGAGCTGGCCGAGGTGCATCATGTCAGGAAATCCTTCAACATGGCCGCCAAAGCTTCCTTTGGGCACTAATGTTGAATTCATTTGGTGTATGGACCGTGAAAAAAACCGACAGGCCAGCGTGACCGCTCATTAAGATACATTAACATTCTCCTGATTTTAGTGCCCGGAGTCAGCCTACTCGTGGTTTAGCAACATTTAACTTAATTTGGTGCGAGCGGTACATGATGGAACTACCGAGACAAGTCTAAATGTCATACCAGCCAATACTGCATGATGAATTCACCGCTCTGAAGACAAGAGGGGTCGAGGTCACGGGGAGATGTGCCTCCACCATTTTGTATTTTGTATGCATTGTCAGCTTTTCACATTTCACAGTAAAAAAAAAAAAAATACAAAGAGCTGAACTGTCTTGGGTGGAACGACTTTGGCATGAGTTTTCTTTGTTGGCTTGTGAATTATTCAAATTACTTTTAACTAACTTACCAAAGGAATCTTTCTTTTATCTGTTCTCTGTTATAATAAAGATCAATGTGGTTTTATTTACTTCACAGCAAATGTGTGTCCATACAAAGCGTGTACTGTTCATACACTCTGTGCTGCTGCATCATTACGCATGTGAGAATATGTGTCACACATACAGCTTTCGCATTACTCTGTTCATATGCGGTATATATGTGCCTCAGTGTGTGTTTGTGTGTGTGTGTGTGTGTGTGTGTTCATCTCCACTGAGCTGTCAGTGCATCTGGAGGCTTTCAAATAGGATTTCTTCTGCTCGGCGGAGGTTTATGGCGCCGGGGCCTTTTGATTCGCCGCTCACTCTACGGATAGCAATGCTTGACAGGCTGCTTCCTCTAGCGCAGAGAACGAAAGACGTAGCGAGAGCAGATGGAGAAAGTGAGAGGCGGATATGAAGCACAACAAAGTGGATTAAAGGTAGAGAAGGAAGGAAGGAAGAAATGTGGACCTAAAACACCCAGAATGAGGGGAACAAGGGAAAGATGGAGAATGATGGACGGAATGTGTGCTCCCTTGTTACCACGGCGAAGACGGGAGAGACGGACATGTCTATCACCAAGGGCTGGACTGGGACAAAAAAAGGACCCTGGCATTTTTGCTCCGACCGGCCCACCTCAATCAGTCGGACACAACCACCAAACAGTACACTATTCCTTGCGGTCCCTGTAGATATGCACATCTACTGTTCCGTTCCCAAAAACCCATACAAAGCTGAGAACTACTGTAAGTGCCATGGACAGTAATGTCGGTAATCAGACAGTTGATGGACCCCATTGACTTCCATTGGAAAAAAAACAATACTATGGAAGTCAATGGGGTCCATCAACTGTCTGATTACCGACATTCTTCAAAATATCTTTCTTTTTGTTTTGCAAAATAAAGAAATTCATACAGGTTTGAAACAACTTGGGGGTGAGTTAATGATGACACAATTTTACTTTTTGGGTGAACTATCCCTTTAAAGAGCACAAACCCCTCTTTAATATGACACCAAACTAAATTTACCTCTAATAGTTGAGACACTTCCTATAAAAAAAAACTATACAAACAAATTACTCACACAAAACGTCCTGATAATTTATATATATAAAATTCAGAGTATTCACTTGCCGTAATATTGCATATTGATGATATTGGAAATTCAGATGAAACATTAGAAAATATCTAGTTAGTTGAATATACAGCTTTCAAAATGCAAAACGGGTTTTTAACCCCCAAGTAACATACATTAGAATATCCCAAGTTACAATTGAATAAGTGAACTCTCAACTCTGCTAGCTACAAAAACAGTGCATAATAGCTTATGCTGTGTTATTTGACTTTAGCTGAGTGGCCATTGCAGTAACTTTTAAGTGAAAATTTGACAAATGACAACCTGACACTCAGACTTTATAATAGCAACAACCGACAACGATTATGTTTGTTGCCTTATTATAACATTCATGAAATTGAGGTAACAGTTAAATCGTCATCATCTTGGTTGTGGCCCAGCCAGGCCCACACACACTATCCTCATGCACCCGCCCTGATGAACACTCCCTCACTGTTCATGGAGCTACCTGCTTGCTTACCGTTTCAATGACACTCTCCTGCTCACTCTGTCCCTCCTGGACTTCACTGTCAGACTAACAACTGCTGCACCTTCTCCTCTGCTGCACCTTCTCCTCTGCTGCCTGCGAGCCGCAAGCACCGCTATCGCTGTGGCTAGTCACCTCTCCTCCTCCACGTGCTATGTTCACCTGCTGGTCCTGCAACGTGTCGTCAGGTACTGTAGTAGTTTTGGAAACTGAAGCTACAGCACTAAACATGTCGGTTATTTTTGAACATGTTGAGGCATCAACCTCTAGATTTTTTTTTTTGTTTTTTTGCAATTTCTCCGCACCCCCCTTGCTCTTACGTTACGTTTCTCCATCCTAATCCACACATTTCCTTCTGGCTCTGAGTCACTGAATGCATCTGACTGACACACGGAGAGGGAGGGGATGGAGCCTGCTAAGAGATGATTGGGCCAGCCCAGTGTCAGTATGGAAAATGAACCAATGGGCCGCTGTCCCTGCTTTATGGGCCGGTCGAAAGCAAAAAAAATAAAAAATAAAAAATTGAATAGGCCTATCGACCGGCCCCCAAGTGCCCGGTATGCCCGATTACCAGTCCAGCCCTGGACATGTCCAGCGCTGCTCGGGAAATGCTTTACCATCATTTAAGTGAAGTTGAGAGGTGACCAACCAAAGCCAATTGCATGTCAGGATTCATTAACAATCCGCTAATGACTATTATGAACTATTTGCCACTGCTTTGAGGGTCTGCATCTAAGACACTGTTGCTGCATCTCAATTAGAAACACTTTTATCGGTAGGAAGCTTCCAGTCGGTTCAAACGGTGTCACCGTTGGGGGTCGCTGGTTTCGGGTGGGCGAGCAATCCTGGAGGATGTTTGTGCTTATTCGGGAGCCATTTAGCTGGCA
This sequence comes from Pungitius pungitius, assembly GCF_949316345.1. Lineage (NCBI taxonomy): Eukaryota > Metazoa > Chordata > Actinopteri > Perciformes > Gasterosteidae > Pungitius > Pungitius pungitius. The sequence continues at coordinate 25,345,018 of NC_084900.1, forward strand.
ACAATGTGATGGCGTTTCATCGCCCAAATAAAACTTGACTGGCTTTCGTTTCTGTTGTTGCACATCACAGAGAGATATTTTTGGGAGGAGAGATCGGGTTTTGTAAATATAGACAAAGGGAAGGAAAACACGCCGTCTCATTGACGTCAATGCCGTCGTGTCCCTCAATAGAGAGGAAACATTCATTTTTTGTCCTTTGTTGGTCCTTGTTAGCAAATGGTTTGGTTCCTCTAGGAAACGGCCATAAAGGGACTAATATATTACCTGCAAGACAAGAAATTGGAGGGGTAATTGCTGTCATTCCTGTAACCTGTGTCATTAGCAATTACATTGGTATCAATATATCGGCAGGAATGCCATCAGGAAAAGGCAGGCCAGCATTAGGACCACACAGAGTGTTTAGATTATAACTTCAGATTATTTTTGCCCAGAAAAAGGCATCAGTAGAGAGCCTGTCACATTCTGCACAGACTTAAACCAGCAAACATCGCTTAGTCTTAACATCATTTCTTCAGTAATTTTCCACACATCGTTAAGCGTGGACTTTATACTCAACCTGGAGAAAATAAATGATGTTTACCTGGTGCAACAGGCTGCTGGTAATGATAATTATATTGCTTTTTACAGTTTTATGTGTATGTGACCTACAATTGAAAGGGGATAATTAGCCGTGATGAAGTCATTTTCCACTTCACAGTTCAGCAGTGGAGACGACTTGCTGTTGTCTGCGGTCCCGTTATCCTAAATCCGTCTACATCTGTGTACATGTCTATCACCTCTGCCTCTCTTGATCCTCCTTTCTTCGCTTTCTTCTCTCACTTCTTCTCTCTTCCGTAGCTGTCTCTGTCGGTATCTCTACTGTTTTCTTGCACTATAACACATTTCTTTTTGTAGTCTCTTTTTTATTCATTCGCACATAGATAGAGATCTACAAATCAAAGAGTGAGAGAGAGAAAGATACTTTAATCTTATCTACTTTTACAATTATGGCACAACTAGCAATAAGACATATAACTAACTTTACAAACCCGATTATTTTTGTGTAGGTGTGTAGAGGACCACACTTTGCCATGATGACAAAGAGACACACACACAGGAAGAGAAATATATTATATTAAGAGAAATACTTTTACATGCTTTTAATCACTGTTTTCATGAAAAGGGAAGTGAGTGAACATGTTGATGCACAATGTATGGGTTACCTTGATGCTATACTGACTTCCAAACCGTATGGAAGTCAGTATACAGATTTTTTTATTTCTCTTTTCAACCAACGTAATAGAGCTTCCATTTCCACTGCACTGCCCAGTGAAGGCACGTCTGGATAGAAGCCTCCACAAAATGGCATACATTGAATGCCTTTCACTTGTGGCCTATGAAGCAACTTGTATCATCACATTTGCAATGTTCACAATGTATTTGTTTTTACGTAGCTATGCTTGACAACTAAATAACCACAAGCTGCCAATAAACACACTCAAAGAGCTTTGGTTAATTTAAATGTTGCATCTGGATGTTGCATTCATGTAACATTGGGCTGGAGCAGAGAGAGAGGCAGTTTAGAGTGCCACTAGTTGTGGGCCCGTGACTACTGAGTGGGTGGTCTTATTGGACGGCTGCGGTGCACAAAACGACTGTCAAAATTGTTTTCACATTTCTAGAAAATCTGCAAAAAAAGGTGAAAAACCTCTTTTCAGACACCCAATTTTTACACCCAGAGCATCAGCATCTATCTCAGGTGTACTTTTTTCATGGGTTGAACAACTCACATAAGTGAGTTGCAAACACATGGCGCGTGGTCGTTTCAATACCTCTCATCCATATTCATGAGAGCTGCAACAACACTCAGGGTTGATGCTTTCTGCTGTTTCTCATCTATTGCAGAAGAAAAAATGATGCCAGTAGTTTTGCAGTTGACTTTGATAAAATAAGAGATGCTTCTAGTCTCTTTTAATAAAACAACTCATTATTTGAATTGCTAGTGTGCTTAATACAGATGATGGACATAATGCTTGAAGGACAGTAACACATAGACTAATGGTCTACATCCCTGTGAGACTGTACTGCATCTGCACTAAATGCTAATGCCAACCATCTACCATTGCCACGATAAAAATGCTAACATGGTGATGTTAAGCAGGTTCGCACCATGTTCACCACCCTACTTTAGCATTTGCTAATTAGAAAAGAGGAACATTTCATACATACATGTCTAGATGATAGAAAATGGTAGATTAAAAATGTAAGTAATAACATGAATTATTACAATTAATCTGTGGGAAATATTTAAACCAAGTTTCAATCCAAAAAGTGAGGGAACCAGGTCAGTCAGCAGGATTCATCCTCTCTCTAGCTGAATCAACTGTTATGATAAACTGCTTGAGACCAAACACAAGGTTCAGGTCTCTGTTTACATCCATTGGTCATACAGTAACGTAAAGCCCTATTATACAATCCTAGGATGCGTGGTCTATGTCGGTAGAAGATCACTCATCATTATGTCACAAAGGTCAATTAATACCCTGGAAGCTGGTTTCTTAAATGCCACCCTTCCTGATACATCCACTATAATCTGTCTGATCATCGTCTCTGGATTTCTAATTGGTGTCCCTCTACAGATTGAGTCTTCCCAGTGTTATCTGACGCAGGAGACGTCCGCACGCAACAAGATATGGAGCTGGCAGTGGTTATTAGATTACCAGGACAGAGTGCCATCGATTGAATACAAGAATTAACTGTGATTCTAGAAGGAACAGGGTGATAGACTCTCACACAACTGTGCAGCAAATGGACCATTTCTTTTCTTTACTCAAGATTAACCAACTGTTTTTTTTAAATCTTATTTTGGTTATTTTCTTCCACCTCTTAAAGGATTTCGAGTTCTAACGTGGATAAGAAAAGCGATGTGGGCGGCATGAGGGGACTACATATGAGGTTCTGTGCTTGTTAAATAGTCCTATTTGACCTATTGATACTGTATATAATAATGTTTTTGGCTTTTCTGGCAACGTCGGCTCAATATTATCCGATGCGAATAGAATCAGGGGCGTAGTACAAGGTAATCAAGGTTTTTCAGGGTGCTACTGTTTATTCGATTAAGAGAACATTGATTGGCATGAACCATAAAGGACGAGATAGGAAATGTTAATTGGAAAAGAAAGCTAATCCAGAACTCATGGGAACAAAAACAATAACCGGACCAGTGCGGTAATCTGCAGAAGTCGGTGCAGGCGAGAGACAATCGCTGCAGAGCTTTTAAATCATTTATGTTTTAGGAAAATATTCAATTACATAAACACTAACTTTCTAAAAAAAAATCTCAGATGAAGTCTTTTTCCACTTGTTACGTTGTGTGTTGTAGGTGAAGACTCGATCCGGTGCTGTTGTGTTGTTTTCCATGTTGTCCTCCATGAAATCCCTGTGGGTTCCTTAAAGGAATCAACATACCAATTTATCTCTCAGTCTTCCTGCATGAATTATGTTGAGCGAGTAACGGTGCGTAAGTGTGTGTTTGTGTGTGTGTTAATCTATCATAAGCACAGTCAAATAGTCAAATCTCTAAATCCAAGGCTCATCGAACTGCCCCCTCGCTCCACTTCATTAGCGTTATCCACCATTACAAACCTGTAGTACTCACTCTGGCTCCCTCTCATCTTTGTATCTCTCTTGCTTTCTCACACACAAACAAAGGAGCACATGCACAAGCCTGTGTACCTCAGCAGAGATCAGGAGGGAGGGAAGGAATATTATTTTGCTTTAGTTCATTTTTCAAATTCCTCTTTAAAGAGACACTTTGTGGGAGAGTGTTGGATGCAGCTCCAAAAATACCAGTAATTCAAATCCAAATGAACAGCGCCGTGTGACATTGTTGTTCATATTTTACACTGGACAGAGGATGCTAGTTTTGTTAGCATTTGGGCCACCTGGCTGAATGAGGTGCAGAATGTTCTCCCTCACAATAGCAAATGAGAAATGGACACAACAACAAAACTAAAGTTGTTTGTTTAATCCCAGCAGAGTGTTTATCGTGCTGTCTGCCAATAATACGCCCCTGGACCTGACATCAGTGGGGATCAATGGGGGCCAGCATGACTAATATATCAGACGTGGCCTCGTGCTTCTGGTTGTGTTTGCTGTCTGAAGCCTTTGCCGCCTGCCAAGGGAGGCTGAGATTTAATATCTGTCACCATACGCTGACACCGGTGCCGATAGTTTGAACCCATCACCAAAGGAAAGCGCCAACGTCCTCTCTATCAAAGAGGGCCTCTTAACCTCCCCACCTCTCCATCCATCTCTGAATGACTTTAGTGGCATTCTTTTCTTTCTTTTTTTTTACAGGTCATTGTCTTTTTCCTCTGTCTCTCTCTCTCTCTGACTTCCTGTCTTCAGATCCCACCTGTGAGAAGCACAATGAACTCAAAACACACACACAGACACACAGTGTCACAATCTGCGTGTCTTGCCTCTGCACATTGATGGGAATACTATCAGATCCACAGGAAGTGGAATTACTGCCACTTGCTGAGCCCTTACACTCGCTGTCTATCAGACCTGGAGTACAAAGCCATGCATAAACAACACACACACACACACACACACACACACACACACACAGCTTCTATGATTTATTTTACTCTCGTTCCTCATTCCTTCTTGCGAGTATTTACTTGACAATGTTTTACCATCTCTCCCTCTTTTCAGTCCACTTTCTCTGCCCTGACTCGTTCAATTCATTCACTCGCTTTAATTCAATCTAGTTCAAGCCAACAGTGCATTATTGACAAGTAGAAAAGAAAAAAGTCTTCCCCTCTTCTTCCGCCCACACTAAATGTGACTCAAACCAGTTGCAAGCTTTTGGAATGAACTTACCCTTGTTGGTTATCATCTTAGGCCGAAACATTAATCAACTGTGACTGCCTGCAGGAGCAGATTATATTCATACCCAAATGCCCCACTATAAAGCACCATTATTTGATCATTGATTACATTTACGCCGCCAGTAAAATACAACAATCCTGCCATGTGGCGCTTATTTACAGTGGCAAAGTAAGGACAAGCATGAGAAGAAAAGAAAAAAAGGAAAACGTGAATCCCACAAACACCCATGGATTACATTACAGGTCATTAAGCTGATGCTTTTATCCGATGCGACTTTCAATAAGTGCATTTCAACCATAAACAAACTCATACAAACATCTCCTTGGGAAACATGACCTACCTCAGTGAGGTGCGGGTTGGGGTTGAATCCGCACTGGTTGCAGACGGTGGACTTGCACTGGGTGCAGGTGTTGTAGTTGGGTAAAGCCGGTGGGTTGGACAGCTGCGTGCTGGTGCACACTGGGCACAGTTTGCTACTCGGCATCGGAGCGATCTGCGGCACCGAGTAGGGCGAGGTGGGCGTCACGCCGCGATCAGGAGACCCGGACGGAGAGCGGCCCCTCCTGGACCCGCCCGAACCGCTGAAGTCGACTTGGAGGTTTCGGCGGGAGGCGTGCTGCCCGGGACTCGGCTGACCTCCGTGGCCTACCATGCTGGACCCAGCTGGAGCGTGACCCATGCCGGGGCCGGACCCCGGCCCATGCCCCATGCCAGGACCCATGCCGGGACCCATTCCGGGACCCTGGGTTGACTGCATGTGTCGCGGGGAAGTGGGAGTCTCGTGAGTGGCGAGGCGGTAGGGCTCCCCGGGTCTGGAGCCTACTCCTCCACCTCCGCCCATTCCTACTCCCATACCTCCCATTCCTCCCATTCCTCCACCTCCCATTCCACCTCCACCTATTCCTCCCATTCCTCCCATTCCTCCTCCTCCGTGGCCTCCTTGTTGCATCCCAGGCTTGGGGCTACCCATCGGACCCCTAGAAAAGAGGGACAAAGACAGTCCTTGTGAGACTTGTGTGAACCACATCTTGTTGAAGCATTACCCTCTAACGTTGGACTTAATTGTTACCAATTTTTGACAAATGTGAAGTTGCTAATCTGACAGACTTAGTAACAGTAACTAAGTGGGGGAAATGGAGTTCGCACCAAAATTACTTTCTATAAATACATATAGTTGCAACTTGGGCAAAGAAAGTCTGATTTAACCTTTCTGGCATTCAAATCGTAAATTGCAATTATGTTACAGTAATATTATTTTTTGCAGAGGTTGCAGAGTAAATGTAATACGGGGCGCTGGTTGATGCCACCCCCGTATTAAATGAGAAAAATATCTTATTTTTTTGAAAGCATTATTGTAAATGCACTACAGGAGCGCCTGGTAACTGTCACTGTATCAACAAACAAATTGAATTATTTTCTCATTGTGAGAGAACCAGAAGCAGAAACAACATTTTAAAACCAGCAAAATAATCACGTATTCATTCCCTTCTTAAAGCCATGGGACGACAACAGGCATCCACAAATTAAAAAGGAAAACCACGCACGCAGACACATTTCTACTGCGCGTCAAAGGCGGTGCGAGCTTAACCGATTCCGGCAGAAAATAAGCCGCATCCACGCACACCTGGACGATATCCATTGAGCGCACAATGTGGGCAACCCGGTCACGGTGAGGACTGCGATCGCCAGTGTTGAAGTGGAAAGGGATTACAGTCGCAGGTCTATGCTATTGTTCTCCATTGTGTGTGCTGTCATTGATTTAATGAGTAGGAGTAAGTGTATTCCTGCACAGAGACAATGGAAATGTTGATTTACTGTCCGTCAGTCACACAACGTTCCAGAATGCACGTCCCTTTAATGACAGATACTCTTCCTGCACGTTTTCCTCTCTTTTCTATTCCTTCTCCTTTGTAATCTTTGTCTGTAGTAACTCCTGTTTTTACATCACAGCCCCCCCGTCTCTCAATCACTGCTGTCTTCCTGTCTTCGTTGCCTCTCTGTCTCTGACTCACTGTTATCTTTTCAGTCTCCCAATGTTCTATTCTCTATTTTGTTGAATCTGACCTTTTTCATTCTTTTTTATTCACGCTCTCTTCAGGGACGTGGGCCTCACGCAACGCTAAATGGCTCTCACTTTGAATCGCTCACAGAAACGCTCTTGTTGTTCAAAATTAAAGAAATGTGTAAGTGTCCGGTAATCAAACAAAGTGTTTAACCGCTTTGACAGCTATTCCAGGGGCAAAGGCTCACCCGCAGCCTGAAGGATCAAGGTAAAGCCGTTGGTTGGTGGTTGTGCGATTTTTGCACGATGTGCACACACACTAAAGGACACACATACGGGAGTCGTGTGCAAAGTGTGAGTTGCTGTGTGGTTCATTGTGCGCGTTTGGAGGGGAGGCGGGTGACTCAACAAAAACCTCAAAGCTCCTCTGATTCACCCAGCAGAGAGGTTGAAGTAGATGGGATAAGAAACGTAAGACTGAAGATGGTAAAGGAGGTTGGAAGAGAAAGAGAGTGGCACTCACTGTTAAATTGAATCTACAGTTTGCACTTTTGTCAAGTACTGTGAGCAATGAGCAAAACTCCTGGTGTCAGCTGGTTGTCCTGTTGCCATAGCAGCCTCTATTGGCACAGTTCCAGTTATAGTTTAATTTACATTGTTACATCCAGCTTTTTGTGCGATGCGTGAACACATAAATACTGAAGAGCAGCTTTCATCGCTCAAATGCTCTTGTTGAAACATTATCTGTTTTTGTTTTAGCTGTGTAGCTTTGTGATTGTTTCTTCTTTTTTTTGTGACCTGTTTTGTACCAACAGAGATGGTCATTATGTGTGTGATACTGTATAGACCACTTTAAGTAACTTATAATATACTATTATAAAAAATGTTTCATATTTTCATGTACAGTGTGTGTTTTGTTTGCTAATTATGGATGTTTTTCCACCAGCAACTCGACAGCAGAAGACTTTGTTTGGAAGCAGTGTTCTGCATATATATGCTTCAATACATACATAATTCAGATCATTTTTTGCCTAAATCAGGAGAATGTTATCTGATCAGACCCGGTCTCTATGTCCAACAGAAATTTAATACATTAAAAAATATGGAGTCTTTGAAAATACCGTATAAAATCAGAACGTTTTCGTCCGTTGAAAGCTTTGGCTTTCAAAAGCTCATATTAGTCCAATTCAATTCAGATATGAACCCCCCCCCTCGTCCTCCAATATTCAAGGTCACAGACAAAGAAAAGTCTGAGGCAGAGATTCCAAATGAATAAATCTGAGAAAAATGTCGAGGGAATGGGAGAGAAGAGCAAAACACAGAAGTGAGAGCGTCGTTTTCACAAAGACACCATCGCTAATTATTGTGAGAAACTAAGGCTGATGTGGGCGACAAGCTGAAAAACAGGAACAATCCCCCTCTGAGTGTTTACACACTTTGCCTCTGCATTGCAACGGGACACATTCATCACTGTCTTGGCCCAGCCTTTAATGACCCAATACAAAGGCTTGTTCAGTCAAAGTGATTTCACCCGGCCCCATTATAACCCACAATTTACCGTCTGATTGTGAGAGAGGGGGATGACGCTCGCCTGCCAATCATCGGGAAGTGAGGGAGGCAAGGAGAGATGGTTCACGGGGAAGGGGGGGGAAATAGGGTGAGGACGTTACATCGTCTCTCCAGGTCTCTAACTTTTTACTATGGTGGCCATTTTAGGCCATTTCAGGGACTGTATTTTGAGATATTGTAAGTTTAATATCTTGATTACACGGAGGGGTTTTAGTTTTTATCCATGTTCGACCTCCTCTTCCAGATACGCAAAGCCGTTCAGCTAGGTGCATTCCTTCTGCCACCTGACGCCTAGCAAAACACATCTATTGAGGTTACTGGTGGACCAAACCAAACATATATTTCCTCCTCCTCCTCCTTCTCCGCCTTTGCGTCCATGTCCTCCCACTCTGGGCTGTTGACAGAATCGCTTTTGTACGGCTCATTTATTTCCATCTGCCTCCTCTCTTATTCTCCTTTGCCTCTCATCATTTTCTGTACTCCTCTGTCTTCTTTTTTTCTTTCCTTTTCTTTATCTCAGTTCCTCAATATTATCAGTACCTACCTGCTAACATATCCTTTTTTGGTAAAGGTTATTTTTACAGTTGTGATCAGCCTCTGCCCGTGTAATTCACGACATCAGAGGGGGATGAGACTAGCTAGCTATACCAAAGATGTTCAATTTAGATAGTTTGAAACAGCTTTGACGGTATAAAAAATACTATAAAGGTCTGGTTAGCATATGATTAACTGAATAAATATCAGAGATGCAAAATTATAATTGCTGGATGAAAAGAAATAATGCGAAATCCCAATTGCACAATGCATTATTACAGTATGTAAGCGCTTGGAAAAGATAAAGCTTTGTTATATAATCAGGAAGCACAGCTGTGCCACTAACAGTAATACTTACGCTTGTTCACACACACGGGCACACACCCAGTATTGGAGGCACAATGAGTGTGCACACGTACAACGTCTAAACACCCATAGTGTACAGACAGCACGTGTACTGATGGCAGCTAATGTAAGGCAGAGGCTTTGCTGCAAATGACTTTGTAATGACACCACATGGTGCTGATTAAAGGCCACAAACACTGACCTGGATTTAAAAGGACTAATTCTGAATGTGAAAACGATATCCAGCAAAACCACAAAAGAAACCTGAAACCTGAAAGGACTCTAAGCCCATTTAAAGAAGGGAATGGTGGACAGAAGAAACTGGTTGTAACCAAGGCTTTTAAATCTAAATGAATGAAACAATGGACACAGTACCCCCCCCACCACCACCACCACCACAGCAACAACATAATTTCTCATTAAAATCCCCTTCAGTGGGGCGCAGCGTAGGCCCGTCTCACCAGGTGCTTGATGGTTGATTTACAGCCAGAGAGGCTGGAGACTTGGGGCAGTACCTGTACTCTACAATACCCAAGTGCCTACACACGCACACACACACACACACACGTGTAGTTTGCTGTAGTGAGCCAGATGTCCTCTTTATCTATTTATGTCTTTAGCCCATATCTCTGTAACCTTCTGATGGATTCTCAGCAGATGGATTCTATAAATGACAGACACTGTTCTGTCAATTAAGCATTGTGTGTTTTTTGTTGAAAGATTTTCAAATTTTCCGAGTTTGATATTGGTATTGCTGGCCTTTTATTGACATGTGCAGAAGGTCAACGATGTTTGTGTGTGTGTGTGTGTATTCGGGGTTGTTGTCATGCATGTTCCTCTCTGTGCTGAATCTGTCTGCAGCAGATGTGCTATTACTCATGAAGACTGTGACGACAACCACGCACCTGTCTACATTTACCTCTCTGTGTGAGGAGAAGCTCACAGGGTTTTTCGCGGTGAGGGATGCGATCAACACCACAGTGTGAAACAGATTGTTCATGATGAACTATGCAAACACACTAACACACACACAGAATCCTGCATCTATAGTGGCAATTAATACACCTGCATTGCTCTCTCTCTCTCTCTCTCTCTCTCTCTCTCTCTCTCTCTCTCTCTCTCTCTCTCTCTCACACACACACACACACTGCCTGTGTTATTTGTTAGCTTGTGGTCTCTCTGCCTCACTAACCTGCTTGGTGGCAGACCTACTAGTATGCATGCTCGACTTCTGGCTCAACGCTAGCCCTACTGGCAAAGTTGACTCAATAGCCGAGGCTTTGTCAGCTTAGTCATACTGTGTGCCTCTCCTCCAGCCTTCTCTTGTGTTTTCTGTGTGTTCCCTGCACGTCTCGTGGGGTCTCCCTGTGTGTCTCTGTGTTTGCTGTGTGTCCACGTTGCTTCCCCTGCTCTTGAGCCCTGGCATTCGGACCGTCTGAATCGAATTTATTTAATGAACTACTGCAGAATGTCATAGTGTGTGCCGGGTCATTCTAAGGCCGTTGTAGGTTTTTGAGGGAAATGCTGTAGTTTTGTCTGAGAGTTTAACTCTGCCCAATAAAACTCACACTTTGCACGGCCCATCTGCTGTTATCGCCTTTCTTTAATCCAACTTTAGCAGTCAACCCTCGTAATAACCTGCTATCAAAGTCAATATGCAGAAACCAATAGGTTGGCACACCGCATGTTAGATACTCCTGTATAGAAGTGGAGGTCATGGAGGTTGGCAAATGTCCTATTCTCTAGGAATAACTTTTATTTACAATTTAATTTGCAACAGCACGGGTTTTGAAAGAAATGACAGCCATGCCGCAATTACATTTCCGTTACTGACCGATGATTTACAGAACAGACTGCATGATGTCTTAGCTACCTTTCAATGACTGACCGCCTGACTGACTGCAGGCGCTGCCTCGGTCAGCTCAAGCGCTGAAAACGAAAGCAGCCAAATTCGGACAAATTGAGGCTGGTGTGGAAATGATCAAAGAAGAAAAAGCAGTGAGATGGAGGAGAGAGGGAGGAACTGGCCTGCTTAGCATGCTGCTCCGCACTAGGAAGCCTATCCTTCACAAACACAGACACACACATGACACACACACACACACACACATGGGGGCAATACATGTCAAGGTGTTTCCCCTTTCCTTCTATCTGACCCTATACATTACAGATCTTTGCCTAACTGTTAAGATCGCTGTGTGTTGTGTTGTGCCACGTGTGTTTCCCCCGGTCTGTTGATTTTGTCATGTGTTTGCTGCGTTCTGTCATTGTCCGTAGACTCCGCCCTCTGCTGCATCCCTGCCTCGTTGTCACTCACCTGTCCCCTGTCATCGCCCTGATTGTTTGCCTGATTTGTTTCCCCTTTGTCTCGTTAGTTTCCCCTCCTATATATAGGTGGGTCTTTCTGATATCCCCCGTTGGATTGTTATTCAGTTTGTGAACTGTAAAGGCCGCTGTTTCCAACCGACTGTAGATGTTATAAGCCACTTTTAAGCATCTGACTGAGTCATAGAAACGACTCAAAATGGGAAAAATGGATGCCCAAACTGAGGAAAATGCTTTTTTTAAATTTTGCTTTTAAAATTTTGGAATAAGAGCAGCAGCGGGGGGGCTAAGCAGCTTCCCTCAGGAGAAAAGGCAATTAAATGCAAATGCAACAGAAAAGATCAAAAAGGCAAAAAAACAACAGGAAAGCTTGCTGCTCTCAGGTTGAACTGAAAACACTCTGGATACAGAGGGAAAGTAAAATATATACGTGTGTGTGTGTGGGGGGGGGGGTGGTGGAGGGTAAGGTTAGACTGTCTTTAATGTGGGTTACAAGGCATCTTTACCTTTAGCATTTTGACTTATTTCACAGTGAATAGTTATGCGGGAGAAGAGAATCACATCCCACAGATCTAATTTGATTGATTTTGGGAGTGGCGGAAGGAGATCAAGAGGACTGTGGTTCTCCATCCCCAGAAAATTCAATCCTACTTTGGAGCATTTGTTTGAAGAAAAGAGCACTATTGCTGTGTGTGGGGGGGTGACTCTTTAGCACTGACAGTAGAAAGTAAAGCATGGTATATTCTCCAGTAAAATATGAGAATTTTTTTTTTTTTTTTTTTTTATTACTTAAATTACTGCAGAGTACTTTCAGCGTTTTAGAAAATACACTAGCTGTAAAACCATAATTTTATTGACATAAGACGAATACAACATTTGTGTAACCGGTGAGTAAATTGATATTTATTACACAAGTAATACAAAGGCTTTTGCAATAATTTCTGTGAATTACTGAAGTAATAATGAACTAGTAACTATGGGAGTTGTTTTGTTATATCTTCATGAGGAGCCGCAGCTAGTTGCCGGTTTCTATAGCAACCCAACCCTCATCCCACTTCCACTGCTCTCAGGTTCAAATCCTAAACCCTTTTCAGTAATTTTTCCAAAATACACATTTTGAAAGTCCATTTTTCTTTTTCTTTGCACCTGACAGAATTACATCTCTGTCTAATTCTCTTTTCACTTTTAGATATTATTTTCCCCAACCAGCCATCATTTTTCTCCACTAACAGCAGCATCACAGGCTATTTCATGCTGTGTGTGTAATAAAAGGATTAATTTGTGCTGCTCACAGAATGGGCAGTAAATGGGACAGAGGGATATAAATAGAGACTACCTCACTGCACACTTTATATTTCCGGAAAAAAACCTGCAACAATGTCAGCAAACCACCAGACCTGTCCTGAAACGCTGACCCCATCTCCTTCACCCTTTGCGGGTGTGACTTTTTGCTGTGTCATCAGCATTCATGTACGGCAATTATTGTGTGAATTATTAAATGAAACTTAGTAAAGGACAAAATTGTTTACAAGAGCACAACACTCTTCTTAGAGTTGACCTCTTCCTTTTGCTAACAAACAGCACCAAACTAATGCATTTAACTGCCAACCATTATCACTAAAGCCCGAGGGAACTGAAGATGAAGGGACTGCTTTTGGAGCTGTGTCTGCTGGAGACGACTAAAGCGCGATTAACGCATGTTTTAATTGCTACCGTGGAAGTTCATAATGGTTGAAGTTGATAATTATGTTTGAAAAGCCCTTATCAGGCAGTGAGCGTGCAGAGAGAGATCAAGGAGGCCATTCACATCCGTCAAGCCCGTGTGACAGCTGAGGAAGTTCAGCTGGAGGCTCTGCATTCATTTTTTCACATGGTCTTAGTTTAAAGGCATTGCTTTCGTAAAGGATAAGAGGGGACATGATCTCTTGTATTGTATACTCAGCGACCGACCATGATGACCATGGGCCATCTGAATGAAAAACAATTATTCAAACGGGTTTAATCAGCTTTTTGATTACGTTCCATTAGTGCTGTGTGTTTTGGTAAACGGATACCATCATGTGTGAGAGGGTTTCAGCCTTGCCTCTGTTTTTCTATAACGTTCTTCTGAATTGATTTAACACCAAATTGTCTTCGCCGTATTTTTGCAGCTAGTTGCCTGAATGTTTGAGTTGGAGCTCTAACAGGGGGGTGGATTGAATTAGGCTTTAGGTTGTATTTGGGAAGTGTTTGCTGCTGATTTGATTTCATCACATTATAATCCAAGAGGCTCGCAGTTGGCTCGCAACAATGAGCGCTGAGCTAATATCACTCGTAATCAGACTTGTAAGCTGAGGCTGCGGTGAGACATTCAGCTTGTGTGGTGCTTAATGAATGAACCGAGTGGGGTCAATCCCATAAATGTCCGAAAACAAGATCACAGGTTTTAATTGGGCCATCGATATGAAGGTCATGGAACTCATACACACCCACCCTTCTAAATACAGGGAGAATCCGATCAATAAGGGCGAGATTGGAGTTATGAGGTTGCCTTGTGACGGGGGAGGATACGCAGCCTGTCCTTGGCAGAGCCACACCACAGCAGAACTGCTGAGCTGCAATATGTCCCGCTGGATTTACCTCTCTCTCTCTCTCTCTCCTCACTTTATGCCGCTCATTAACTGTCATGCAGGACTGTCAAACTGAATCAGAGACATGCAGAGGGACAGCTCAGTCAGCGAGGCCGTCACAAACGTTGGACCAGAAGTGAGCTGCAGGGCTCGCTGACAGCTGCTCACTTCACAGCGCCAACACACCTTGCATGGGTCCGTTTGGTTTGATTCAATGTATTTGGAAGGTAGGAGTGAGCAGTTTTAGTTTTTTTTCTTTGCACTTTCTTTTCTTTTTGCATTCTTCTTTTTAAACACTATGTATTCCTATGGTTAAAACCATTGCATCGATTAATGGATATTATCGATTCATCGATAATTAATGCAGTTGGGGTTTGTGAAATAGCTTTGGTAAATGACAACGATGATTTGAAAACAGACTGTTGCTAAGTGGTGATTTTTTTAATGAAATGAATTAGAAAAGTACAGCACAGGTCAGGTGGACCTTTGACTGCAAGTTCTATTTTAGTGAGTAACTGTAGATTATTACATTACATGTCATTTAGCTGACGATTTGGATAAAACTATTTTTTTCCAGACTTACATTGCATTATAACCCATGCATTACATTTTACCTGGGGAGTAATTAGGTGTTAGGTGTCTTGCTCAGAGACACTTGGCACATGGAGTGACCGGGATTCAAACCGCCAACCTTGCGGCGCCCAGCACATCACACCACTCCAAGCGCTGGTATATTATACCAAAAAGACCATGAAAACTGTACCACTTCAGCTTAGAGTCTGAAACCTTTGTCTTTTTTGACAAACAATAAACCTTGCATTGGACTCACCCCCAACTCATATGGTAGACGTTGTCTCTCTGACATCCTACTTTCCATCTTGATCCTGTTCTTTCTATTCCCTTTCTTGCTATTTCACCTCCAGTTACTTTACTGTGTATGAAAACTGTTGTATGTTGCATTTTAATTTTTCTGTTCTGCTAAACTGACATCCAGAGTAGTTCCTTGTTTGAGCTTCCTGCAAGAAAAAACTGTTTTTCCATCCAGCATCTTTGAAAAAAAAACTACATTGTAGGGTAAAGCAGTGAGCAGTAAATCAGGGTAACGTTCCGTAACAAGCAAATGGAAAAGGTTGAAACTTATTGACTATTAAGAAATCACAATAGAGGAGAGAAAGGCTCCTGTGAGCTGATGCACACAAACACACGGTGCACTGCTGTAGTTTGTACCAGGTGGTGCTGCGTCTGGACTTCCCAGCTTTAGCACCCTAACACACACAGAGCATGCACACACATCATACTCAGCCACAGCATCAATTCAGGTAACATTTGCTGTCAGGTGGCGACAACATAATGAGAAAGCTCCAGCGTGACCTTCGTACGCAGTGGGGAGAAAATGGCAGGGCACAGCATTATGCTCTCAGAAAACCCAACGTAAGTCAGAGGAATCGTATCCAGAGCTGGACCAAACAATCAGAGAGTGTAGGGTGTCTTCCTCCCATAGGCATCGCCAGAGAATGGACAAAACAGCACTGAGTGACCATTTTTGTGAATGACTGCAAATGTCACTTTTATATTGTACGGTCGCTGTGCTTAATGTCATTTGGACAAACCTTTTTTATGAGGTTGGACAAGTCTTTTCATTTGGAAATTTGAAAATGTCTCCTGTCGGTTTTCTAGTAGGCACTGCATTGGCTTTTTGTCCTTAGGTTAAAGTCCGTGCTCATCCAGGTAAATCCGGACAAATTACAACACATTCCCTTTGCCGCTGCAGTAGTTTCTGAGCGCTTGGTAAAAGTATCCAACAAGATAAATACGTTATCCACCAGCGTCTTCCCTCTGATTCCACAGATTTCACCTCGGGTCCCGCTCAGATAGCCCAAACGTTTCTGTTTGGGCTATTTCTGGGTTTCACTCATAAGCTCCAGCGACAGCATCTATTTGCTGAAAACCAATAATGTCTTGGGCTGCCCTATTGTGCTCATTGCCATCTTATCTCCCAATGCAGCCACCCAAACATATTTTGTATTTGTAGGCTCCTGAAGACATGACCTGCTGATAACAGGCTGTGTAAATATATTGAGAGCTTCTCTCTGTCTCTCGCCTCCTCAGTGTCGCACAATCACCCCCACACAATTCATAAAAATCTCACTTTGCAAGCTCACACACGAGCAAGCCCAGAGAGAGAAAGGCGTTCTCTTTGTTTCGTTCACAAGCGCCCTCAAACATCCACGTTAATTATCTTTTGGGAGGGGGAGGTCAGGTCTGTGAACCTCCTGGGGACTAAAGATGGTGACTAAGGACCCGCTCACTGCCTCTCCGGGAAAGTCAGAGAGTCGACCAACAATTGCAGCCTGGGTCAGTGGTTTCCAAATGTATGGTCTGAAATACCCTACAAAATGTACAGTGACAAAACCACATCAGAGAGAGAAACACAACATGCTTTTGCCGTGTGTGGTTTGTTGTCTGTGTGTGTATTTTCATCAACACATGTCTGTTGGGTAGAGCCTGACATCTAAGATTTGGTTGCTAAACAACCACCTTTGTCAACATTAAAAGAAAAAAAAAACAATAAACAGTTTTAGTGAATCTCATGTCATCATGTAAAGTACAGGACATTGACACCGTGTTTTCTCCATCGAACGTAGAAGGTTAAATTTACATTGAGGAACCCTTTTTTTCTCCATCTTAACCAACATTGATGATTACCAGAAAAACAAGCAGATATACAGTATAACATATTAATATTGAACCCTGCAGCTCTACTTCCTTTGGCTTGCAGCTTTGGTTGCGTCTTCAGCATTTGTGTGAGGATAACTACTCCTTGATTGGTTGTAAGCAGTCGTGATGTGTCCTTCTCTCATTTGTCACACTCCTATCACGTGACTGCGTATCTCGTCTTCTTGTTTACACCGTCACGCTCACACCCAGTGTTTAATGGTCATTTGCGGATGCAGATTTAGCTAAAAAACGACGCAGAAGTGCCTGTGTGGACGGAGATTGTAGCACTAGTCCGTCCGACATCTACTCAGCATCGCACCCAATCATTTTCAACCTTGCCATCAAATTTCATCAACAAAAAGGCTAAAGGACAGACAAAAATCAGTCCACTCAGCAGATCAGAAACCACATCGTAACAGCGCTCATTCCTCTGCTGATGTGAGAAGCAAAAAAAAAAGAATAATCACGTCACTCTGAGCAGGAGCATCAGCGGAAAAAGCCTCAAGAACAAAGCCAGTAGTGCTGTACATTCCCAATGAACGAGCAGTGACAGGCTGCTGCTTTTCTGCAAGAGACGGGAAAAAGTCATATACAGTGCTTATGAAAGGTATTCACAGCCCGTGGATCTTTCATCCTTTTGTTGTTTAAGTCTGTGTGGATACGGTTGTTCTCTTACTGGAAAATGCATCTTCTCCCAAGTCGTACTTCTCTTGCAGATTGAGTCAGACTATCCTCTGGGATTTGGCAATATTTTTCTGCATTCGTGTTCCCCTCCACAAATCTTCCAGGGCACCATGGAGGAGATGCTGTTTTTGTGGTCGGTTACCATTGGCCAAACACGGCGTCTAGTCTGATGGCCAAAAAGCTTTGTTTTTTGTCTCAAAACGACCAAAGAACTTTCTTCCAATTGACCTTGGAGTCGCCCACATGCCTTTGGACAAATTCCGGGGCAGATTTCATATGAGCTTCTTTCTGTGGTGAAGAACCAGGGCATCGGTTGTAACTCCTTCACAGTGGTCCCCGGTGCCTTGGTGGACACCCTCATCCGTCTTTTTCTTTAGCCCAGCCACTCAGTTTGTGAGGACAGACAGCTCTAGGCAGATTTAAACAAGTGACACACTCCTTCCATGTCTTAATCATAGATTTAACTGATGTTAAGAGTGAGTTGGAAATCTTTTTGTAGTCATTTCCTGACTTTTCAATGATGTGTCCTCTGAGTTGCTTGCAGTGTTATTTTCTCTTCATGTTGCCTTGTAGCAGGAATACTGATGAGCCACAGACTGGATCGCCCGGACACAGGCGGTTTTTATAATACAATCACATGACACTCATGATCTGCACTTGTGATCTGCATTTCGCTATTTGTGACATTGTCGGCATCAGCTGGACCTCCATTGACTCAGATTACTCACTATAGAAATGGTGAAAATAATAATATTATGTATTTTATATTATACATTTACAGTTAGAAAATTGGTTTTTACTTTCACATGAAAGAAGCTTTTTATGCCAATTATTGTCAAAATGCCAAATCATACAAATCATGATTTAATGTATAAAAGCAATAAAAGGCCAAAAACATCAACACGGGCCAAATCATTAAGCATTGTAAACACATCAAACATACACGCACACTCTCACACGCATTTCTTGCTGGAAAATGAAAACTGCTCTGAACCGTGTTACATGTTGGAGAAAGAAAGAGACACAGCAGCAAACTCAATTTTCACTCCGTTTCTCTCTCGAAAACGCACACTTTCCCTCCTACACGACTGATCTCTCTTTGTCACCAACAAAGCGTGTTCACTGCATTGCAATGACTGCAGACTGTATGTAACATACACACACACAAACACAAATGTACACCCGCCCCAGTGTATAAGTGACAAATAGGTCTGCATACATGGCGTGAGTGGAGCCAGATGTAAAATGAACATGTGACGATACAAAAAGGGGTTGGTCCTTCATGTGTATTGACAGAGTTTTCTGTTTCAGGTTTCCTCTGTTCTCCATCTTTCAATTACTCTCAAATTTCAATATGCTCCATTTGCAAAGCATTTAGATGTTTTACAACTGATCTTTAATGGCGTGCGACAAGAAAAAAAAAGATAAAAGAAAAGGTTGAGAACTAAATATAAAATCTGATTTATTGACGTGGCAATTTAGTGTTGCCTGGTTTTAATGGCTGGTTGTTCCTCTCATGATCCAGATTGAGAGGCAGCAGTTTTATACACCTTTTGATCTACCCATCCCTCCCCCCTGTGTCCCTTTAGGTTTAATCTCATTGTATGCTACACATGATCAATTTCCACAAGCTTCTACACCCCCTTCAGCTCTCTTTCTCTCTCTCTCTCTCTTTCTTGCCTCTCTCTCTCTCGCCACCCTATATAACATTAGGGTTGTATCTCATTGTAAAGGCGAGTCATTTATATGCTGCAGGGTATTGGTTGATAAGGGGGCGGGAACGGAGGGAGAGAGAAGGAGGGGGAGGGAATGTACAGCATATCTGCAGACTGTCAAGAAGAGATTCGACATCACCTGTTTCAGTAAATGTTCAATGTTCATGTTGAAGTGAAAAAGCTTTCATGGCTGTGATAATAATGATATGCACAAAAGAGGCAGTGAGGTGAGTGAACCTCAACAAAGTGTTTTTTTAACCCAATCCAAGAGAGAGAGAGAGAGAGGACTGAGGGACTATGGGAATGTGCAGAGATTGAGTGAAAGGGATAGAAATAAAGCAAGGGATTGAGAAGGATAGGAGGAAAGGAAGACTGGAGGAAAGGGAATTGAAAGAGAAGGACATACTGTCTCCTGTATACTGACTACAAGTGTCAACAGGATATAGAGTGAGACAAAGAGAAAAGGGAGAGATCGAGCAAAGCAGAAGAGTGTGCAGAGGAGATTTAGAGCGAGAGGGCGATGGGAGCAGGCAGTCGGGCAGAGCATGAGAGGGAGGGAGTGTGAGAGAGAGAGTGTGTAAGTGTGTGCATGTGTAAGTGTAAGTGAGAGGGGCGGGGGTGAGCAAACACGCTCTGCACGTGAGTCAATCTGTTCACATGGCCTTATCTTACAGCGTTATAAATACTTCATGCGAGACACTTCATGCCGCGGAAAAACCCTCGCCTTTTATTGGGAGCGGTTTTGAAATGCGGACGTCGACACTGAGGTTTGAAGTTGCAGGAGGGCGGCAACCTGCAGATGTGGTGCATCTTACATGGAACAGCTGATAAGCAGCAAAAAATGAGATTCCCCTAAACCGAGTAATGCAGAAATAATGCGTTTTCAGCTCTGTCGTTGTTCGTCGGACGCGAGCTGAAACTGTCATCTGCTCTCTGAGTCTGGGTGTTACATAATGATGGATAGGCCTGCTCGGCTCTTCTCTCCTACTGAGGCATGAATCAAACCTGGGTGTTGTCCTAAATAGAACCAGCACGCGCACACCCTGGTATGTTTGTAGGCCAGCTGTAGCTATACTATATATTTATTTATTTTTATATACATACTTTATTTCAACATAAGATCAAACTGATTGCGTGTCTCTGTCAAAGAGCCTGGGTGCAGAGTTTATGGATGAGCGGATACAGTAAAGCGAGATTCCTGGACTCCTGTGGCACAGAACGAGAATGGAGCATGTGTGTTAGATGAGCCAAGCTCGGCAGGGATTGAAGCTAGAGGTGAGAGTGGTCCTTTTAAAAAAGAAGCCTTGTAGACCTTTTATATAGGCTGTGTAGTATCACGTGTGTCCAGGTCATGTGAAGCGGACACATATCACGTCATGTTCGCTGGTAGTGAAATACACGCATTCATTACACACACACACACACACACACACGCACACACACACACACACACACACACACACACACACACACATCGTCGGGCAAGCCCCTTCACGTACACGCACGCGTACACATTCAGCACAACCCGCTCGCCCATGCGGAAACAAACGAGTCCTCCAGCACAAACCACCGAAAGAAACATCCCATTGGTCACGTTTTCGTAAAACCCGAATGGAGGAAACCCGATGTGTGGTTTTCCTGTGGCTGTCAGGGAAGACACGTCCCATTCGAAAGAAGCACGCCAAAGCCCAGCCAGAGGAGGGAGGAAATACTATTACAGCACATGACTCCGCGACATGAAAACCACGATCTGAGACCAACGACCAGCCATGGCTGCTCGCTGACGATACCCGACACCCGGTCCACGGAGCCCAGGTGCACGGGGGCTGTGAGCCGCGGTAACATGCAATGTCAAACCTATTTCAGGGAACACGTTAGAAAAAACGAGCCGTGCAGCTGGTTCAGCACCGCGGACAGCTCTTCTCTCCTGTTAATAACACACCGTCGCTCATGTATCCTCCTTTAAAACTATGAACGAGAGGGAGTGACACATAATGTGTGGCACTATCCCTCCAAACATTGAACCAAATGACACCCAGTTCCTTGTCCATCGTGTAAAAAACACACACACACACACACACACACACACACACACACACACTTCACCCAGCCGCATTCACGCGAAATCTCCACTAATGCTTCTCCCTACCTCGTCATTCCCATCCCGGGGCCTCCGATGCCCATCCCTCCCCCGGCAGCGATTCCGTTGACTGGCTTCATGTGCTGCCCTGCCCCCGGTCCCGACGCGGGTCCTCCGGGCATCACCGGCCCCATCATCCCGGCTGCTCCCGGGTCGCCGGGCTGCCCGCCGCCCTCCATGCTCGCTTCGTTCCCCATCTCGGTCTCGGCTCACGAGACGGGAGAGAGGCGGAGAGAGGCAGTAGGTCAAACCGGCGGTGTCACCTTCTGTCACTATGTCGTCTTTTGTAATATAACCATAAAAGAATGAATGGGAGAGAGGAGCCAAAACCCGGAGAGTGAACTCAGCGTTGCTCCTCCATCACCGCCATCATCATCAGGACCACTGGACTGCTTCCTGACGTTGTGGCGGGAGCGCGCGCGCGGCCACGGTCCATTTAAAGGGAGGAAATGAAAGCGTGAGAGAAACCGAGGTTAGATAAAAGCAAAGTTAATTGGGATATAACGAGCAATATAGAGACAAATGAATAGGGTTTTCTTTGAACTGCATGTGTCTGTCACCTTAAGGGCTATGATCAATAAATGAAAGACAACTCAATTATATTTGTCAGGTACATTTTCTTTTTATCCCCGAACCATACCATTTTCTATTTTGTTAGTGCAGGATCTTCTCCACTTCATTCAGATGTATGGAGTCATATAAAAAGGTTAAACTGATTTCCCTCCTGAATTAATAAATGAAGTTCAGGCAGCCAGGAGACTAACAGATGTTAAAGGTTAAATATGTCTATTCACACACTGGAATTATTTAACCTTTCAGCTACATGCACGATGTGAATATGTGCATTTGTCATCAAATCACTGGCAAAGACCCTCTGATGAAATCACCGGATTTAGAAACAGCTCCTTGAAGAGCAGAATTGCGCAACCACAGGCGCGGGCGCGCGCTCTCTGGCTGTCGACGCAACTGACGCCGAGGAGACGGGAAGTGAGGACGGGAGGAAGAAGGGTAGAGCGCGACTGTACGTGCGCATTCACGTTGCACTTATTCACGCAAAAAGGGGACACGAGGGGAGTCGTGAACTTGCCGAGGCGTCACGGTTCGACTGCACAGGTGCATCACGTGTCAAAAAACATTATTGATTAAATTATTTCCTGAAAGAACTTAAACGGAACGGAAATCTTTATTTTTCTAAGCAAGTATATGAAATTGTTATTGTGTGCAATATGATTGCCCATCATAGCATATATATATACCAAAAAAATATATAGCTGAAGGTAATATTTATAGATCTTTTTTTTGGTATTAAGCAGATTATGTCAAAAATGTGCTGAAATATTGAAATGTGATGTTGTTGACGTGATTATTCTTTTTTCATTTGACAAGCCTCAAGCACCATATCAGTTAGAGCAGCTGAAACAACCACAACAGGCGTATTAACACCAACGGTAGAACAATATTACACGGTAACGAAACGTGTAAGAGTTTGACAAAAAAAACAAAGCGTCAAGAGGGCATTAACTCCTCACAACAATAACAACAAAGTCATCAGATAACAGTTTCCCAGCAGCGCTGCACCCCCTCAGCCACTGGGAAAAAGGCCCACTCTCTGTTGCAATGCCAAGTGTCTCCTTCCGAGGCCAGACTATGAATAAATCCTGACAGCTAACTTGCACGCTGCGTGTATACTGTGTCTTTCTCTGCGGAGAGCAAAGAGACAAAGTGCCGCTGCAATAACAAGATGGAGAGAAAAGCAATTCTCCTCCAACGATTCTTTCAGCTTTCACATTTTACAAATAAGGCCATTCAGGTTATTGTTTCTCCTTGGTGTTACTCCTGGTCTAGTCCAGAGTAAACATGGAAGAAGAAAAAAACAGACCTAGCCTGTAATATTTAACAATTTGCTTTTAAAAATGGTCAAGACATTTTATTTTAAACAACTTGGTTGTACCAGGAACAACAACAAAAAAGACAGAAATAAACGATCATTATTTTTTGAAGCACCAGCACCTTTCACAAAATGTCCACCCACAAACTGGTGAATATGCATTCGGAAAGACTACAGATCTCAGGCCAAAGGGAAGCAGAAGTAAGACGAGATTGTTCACATTAAACATAAAACACAGAGCCACAGGGCACACAACACACCAGAAGCAGACCAGATGTTACAAAACAGCGAATGTGGATCCATATACCTGTAAAATATATAATGCCCTGTTGAAACTGAGACGGGTTTGAAGAGCGCAGGAAATGGACAAAAACCTAATTCTGTAGACACAGGCAGTTGATTTGGATAACTTGTTAATAATATATTTGTACACGTCTGGCAGAAAAAGAGACGTTGTAAACATTCATTGGTGATTTTAACGTCAATTGGGAGGACAAATTGTAAGAATCTTAATCTGATATCCATTTGGTCAGTGGCTCATCATGAATTGAAAAAAAACCTCAAGGACCCAAATTGTTTTCATATTTAGTATTAGGCCTGCGAGACATCTCTCAACATGGTAACTGGTCTTTCTGAGCACACCTGACTCTGGTGGCCAGGAAATGAACCAGCAAGCGCTTATAGGCCTTCTGTCAGGGATGATAAATCTTTTAGCATCCTCCAAAACTTTCAAGACAATTTTTAAAACACCGTTCAATGAATTGACTGAGATGAACTACTGTTGACTGAATTGACTCAATTGAGGAAGACTGTCAAAACCTCTCAAAACAGACTTAGACTGCAGCATAGTATTGTTTTGTCCCTTGTCCCTGTTTTAACAAAGTCATCCCTCATTTTATTTTGCTTTGTGTGCGTTGACTTTGAGAGCATCTGTGTCACATGTCATTATGTAAAGCAATTTTATTCTCAACTTTTTCAATGTTTGTGTGCGCGTTGTAAAGCGTCAATATTGTTTCACATTTTTAATTCAATATTATCTTCTTTAGGTTTATTTTCAACATCTGCCACTTGTTTGATTCAAATTTTCAATTTGAATCACACATCTATTTGGTCCCTGTGTCAGGTCCCTGCCAGTTGACTAGAGAAAGCAAAAGACACTTAGAAATTGCCCACTGGAGGCAATGAAATAACTACCAACATTTGTCATTTCTACAGTACCCGACTGTAATGGCAGGGCTCCAAGCGGCCTCTTTTCAGTCTGCTATCATGAAGTGGTTGATGAAATGTGGACTTGAATGTTTCTCATTCAGAGAACAGTTTCTCGGTCCAGCAGTGAGTCCCGGGAGGCCGCTCGGGGAACCTGCAACACCAGAATCGATCTCCTTGACAGGCTGGCTCATTGGCACGAATACTTAAGGAGATTAAAATAAAGCACGGTGGCAGCACTTCACCACACCACACAAGGCAGAAATAGAATTGTGTCGTCAGTTTGATCAATTATACCTGTATTTACCCTGCGATCACATGTCAAAATGGCTGCTTTTTGCTCTCTCCTCACAAACATTTAGCACATTCAAGACCATCTTCTATTATGTATATCTGAAAGCATGTAAGATGAAGAAACACTAGGCTGCCGAATAGGAAATCATATTCTCTGGAAGAAAAAAACAAAGAGTGATAGATGCTCTGTGAGAGCTCCTGTGGCTTGGTGTTGTTCACGGAAATCTCCACAGCACTGCAGTGCTACCTAGACTGTGCTTTCAGAGAGATTGCTGCAGATCGATGTGTCTCATAAGGAGGGGAGAGCTGCCATGATGGGCCAACATCATCCCAACACATTCTGTGTTCTCCCTAAACAGAAATTCTTCACGTTAATCTTGTTTAGCCGGAGCCTGTGCTCACTGTGGTCCTACAGAAAAACATAACAATTGTGCATTTTAGAATAAACACGGGAAATACATCATTATAAAGAATGGCTTTACAGGGATTACAGTGCTTCTCCTCGGTTAACAGCTTTAGGTTTATGCGGGCGTACCAGGGTGGGGGTACGCGCCCCGCGATACCAACATTTGATCGGTGGATGATTGTAAACCAGAAGGCAGTGCCACTACTGTCACGGTTTGGGTCTGCTCTGTCTTATTTTGTAGTTTTCATGTCTCTGGTGTTCCTGGGTAACTTCACTTCCTGCCTTGTCCTGTCTTCCCTTGTGATTGTCTGCCGTGCCTGATCGTTTCCACCTGTGTTCAATCACCTGCACCTCCCTTGTGTATTTAAGCCCTGTGAGTCCCTTGTCTGGTGTGGCGTCATTACATGTCAGCGTTCATGTGTCAAGTAAGTCAAGTCAAGTCTGTTTCGTGTTTTCAAGTCTTCAAGTCCAGGTCCCTGTTTTTGTCTGTTTTGTTTTCTCCTCCTTCCTCCCTTTTTTGGTTGGAGCGATTTTGATTTTGAGTTTTGACTATTAAAGCCCTTTTATTTTTCATCAACTCTGCGTTTGAGTCCTCCCTCTTTGCCCTCGACCACGCCCCCCACCTGACAGAATGACGCCACCACCTAAGGACTCAGCAGGGTTTGACCCAAGAAATCCGTTTTTGGGAACTCGCCTGGCATTTGGGGACCCACACGGCACGCAGCTGGCTGCCCGGCGCAACGCCAACCCTGGCTCGAAAACAGGCTCCAGGCAGCGCCCCGGTCACCGCCCTCGCCGCTCTCCAGACCCAGGTTGGGCCTCGCCGATGGAGGCCAGCGTCCAGCCCCCAGTCCTCAGCGCACGCTGGAAACAGGTGCTGGAGCTGGCCGCCCGCCTCCAGGCCAGGTACGACCCCCACGCCCTGGACCTCCGCATTCGGCGGCAGCGACGGCGCCAACCACGCCCGTCTCCGCCCGAACCGGCCCCAAGACCCACGCCCCCAGCTCCAAGACCCACGCCCCCAGCTCCAAGACCCACGCCCCCAGCTCCAAGACCCACGCCCCCAGCTCCAAGACCCACGCCCGTTCCGGCCCCCAGAGCCTCGCCTGTTCCGGCCCCCAGAGCCTCGCCTCCTCCCGTTCCGGCCCCCAGAGCCTCGCCTCCTCCCGTTCCGGCCCCCAGACTCCAGTCTCCGCCCGTTCCGGCCCCCAGACTCCAGTCTCCGCCCGTTCCGGCCCCCAGACTCCAGTCTCCGCCCGTTCCGGCCCCAAGACTCCAGTCTCCGCCCGTTCCGGCCCCAAGACTCCAGTCTCCGCCCGTTCCGGCCCCAAGACTCCAGTCTCCGCCCGTTCCGGCCCCAAGACTCCAGTCTCCGCCCGTTCCGGCCCCAAGACTCCAGTCTCCGCCCGTTCCGGCCCCAAGACTCCAGTCTCCGCCCGTTCCGGCCCCAAGACTCCAGTCTCCGCCCGTTCCGGCCCCAAGACTCCAGTCTCCGCCCGTTCCGGCCCCAAGACTCCAGTCTCCGCCCGTTCCGGCCCCAAGACTCCAGTCTCCGCCCGTTCCGGCCCCAAGACTCCAGTCTCCGCCCGTTCCGGCCCCAAGACTCCAGTCTCCGCCCGTTCCGGCCCCACGGCCCCCGACCATGACCCCGTCCCCACGGCCCCCGACCATGACCCCGTCCCCACGGCCCCCGACCATGACCCCGTCCCCACGGCCCCCGACCATGACCCCGTCCCCACGGCCCCCGACCATGACCCCGTCCCCACGGCCCCCGACCATGACCCCGTCCCCACGGCCCCCGACCATGACCCCGTCCCCACGGCCCCCGACCATGACCCCGTCCCCACGGCCCCCGACCATCACCCCGTCCCCACGGCCCCCGACCATCACCCCGTCCCCACGGCCCCCGACCATGACCCCTCCCTCCCACCCTCTTGGGACCGCCTGGAAGTCGGTCCTTGAAGGGGGGGTGGGGTCAGGGGTTGGGTCGGCGCCCCCGGCCACGACGACGCCGGAGCCGCACAGCTCGGCGCCCCCGGCCACGACGACGCCGGAGCCGCACAGCTCGGCGCCCCCGGCCACGACGACGCCGGAGCCGCACAGCTCGGCGCCCCACGCCACGACGACGCCGGAGCCGCACAGCTCGGCGCCCCACGCCACGACGACGCCGGAGCCGCACAGCTCGGCGCCCCACGCCACGACGACGCCGGAGCCGCACAGCTCGGCGCCCCACGCCACGACGACGCCGGAGCCGCACAGCTCGGCGCCCCACGCCACGACGACGCCGGAGCCGCACAGCTCGGCGCCCCCCGAGACCCTGAGGCCCGGCCGCCGACCCGGCAGACCCCCCGAGACCCTGAGGCCCGGCCGCCGACCCGGCAGACCCCCCGAGACCCTGAGGCCCGGCCGCCGACCCGGCAGACCCCCAGAGACCCTGAGGCCCGGCCGCCGACCCGGCAGACCCCCAGAGCACCCCACGCCCGGCCGCCGCCCCGGCAGGCCGCCGGACCATAGCTGTCGGGTCCCCACCCTCCCGCCCCTTGTCTGATTTTCATGGTTCTGCCCCCCTTTAGGACCGTCTGGAATTCGGTCCTTGAGGGGGGGGTTCTGTCACGGTTTGGGTCTGCTCTGTCTTATTTTGTAGTTTTCATGTCTCTGGTGTTCCTGGGTAACTTCACTTCCTGCCTTGTCCTGTCTTCCCTTGTGATTGTCTGCCGTGCCTGATCGTTTCCACCTGTGTTCAATCACCTGCACCTCCCTTGTGTATTTAAGCCCTGTGAGTCCCTTGTCTGGTGTGGCGTCATTACATGTCAGCGTTCATGTGTCAAGTAAGTCAAGTCAAGTCTGTTTCGTGTTTTCAAGTCTTCAAGTCCAGGTCCCTGTTTTTGTCTGTTTTGTTTTCTCCTCCTTCCTCCCTTTTTTGGTTGGAGCGATTTTGATTTTGAGTTTTGACTATTAAAGCCCTTTTATTTTTCATCAACTCTGCGTTTGAGTCCTCCCTCCTTGCCCTCGACCACGTCCTCCCCTGACAACTACCACACAATGGTAGATTATTTTAACATATGTACACCATGTCCCGGCTGGAATTGGGGAAAAGCTGCGGGTTTCAATCAATCAATCAAACTTCTATTTTAGACTTAAGGTCCAGTAAAAAAAATAAAGATAAAAAATACATACAAGGTCACAAGTACAATTACATAGACCTACAAATGCCAATGAACAGACAACTGTACCAGTTTCCACAGCTGGGACTGGTAGCATGAAGTGCTAAACCTAATGTTTGACAAACCCAAGATGATAACATTTTCAGAGATGTTAACCCAGGCAGATACATAAAGTATTAACTCCCACAGCCACAAACATTTAACTGGTACTACACCATCTTGGTATCTTTAGTAATATTGTCATGGCATCATTATAAGCTGCTTGGAGTCTCTGTAGGCTTGCTTTTTTGTAATTGGACCACAGGTGTGCAGTGTAAGGTGGTGTACAATAAGCTCTAAAGACATGTTCACTCCATCTGTACACATATTAAATTTGCTTGAGAGAATGTTAGCTGGTGCGTACAGACATATCTTTATCATCAGTCATCTGTTCTGTAATAAAATGTACAAGATATTTTACCTTATCACAAGCAATGAGGTAATTATCAGAACATTTAAAAATCAGGGAATTATAGAATGCTGTCCTCTTTTCTTCTACAAATCACTTAATGGCATTGTATTTAATATCACATTGCACACCATAGTAGTAAGGAGCTGCTGGAGATCAGCATTTCACAAGATCATCTGCATACATAATATGATTAACTAAGGCATTACCAATCATGCACCCAGTATTATAGGCTCAATAAATAGATTAAAAAGGACAGCGGACAAATCCCTCCTTGTCAGACACCATTGCTGACCCCACATGGGGGCTTGTGCAAATCACTCTGAAACAACCCAAGGTGTGGAACTGGAACTTTCCCCCGAATATGCAGGAAAATACTCAAATTCAGCGATATTGACTATAATAATCAATAGAATAATTATATTCATATCACAGATCAGTGGACACATATTGATTTATTTTTAATCATTTTTCTTTTTACATTTCACGATATCGCTCCTTTAAAGGTGCATTAACAAATACTTCACCATATCACGCCTTTTTTTAAATTGCATAATGCAGAGTTATGTGAAGCGCTGTGGACTGCTGGCCAATAGAGGGCACTGTATGAATGTGAGAAAGAGAAATGTAGTGCAGATCAAAATGATAAAGAATAAAGAATGATAATAATAATGCCGTATTGATCGGTCCACCTGCTGATCGGATTCACAACATTTAGTATTAGCGGGATGTATAACAATAATGCATTTCCGCACTTGTCAAAAAGTTGGTTCAATTGGATGAAAGACAACCGCCGTTGGACGACATCAACTCTCCCGCATGAGGAGGTTTGTGGAAGTTATCTAACTCCTTATTGAACAATAGAGGCAAGAGCTGAGGCCTTCCAGGTGCAAGTCAACTAGGGAGAAGGAAGCATGGCTGCTGCACAGTGTTAATACATCCAGACAGTGCGCAGTGTGCATTGGAAGCCTAATCTGTGTGTGTGTGTGTGTACTGCATTGGCCCTATAAATAATACACCTATTTAAATCCCTTTTCTGTCAATAAAGCGAGGACGGTGTAAAACACACACTGAAAACACTACACATCAATCACATCGATCAATATTTCAATAACACATAATATAGACCAAAGCAACACTGTAAGTTATGGAACACGTCGCTGACTTTGTGCGTTAAATAAGCCCGAACAGTTGGATACTCGTGCACTTCCGGAACTTTCGTAATGGGTTTCTTGTGCAGAGCGCCGCAGCGCACGCGGGGGGACCGAGCTTCTTCTTCAAGGGAGAAACTGATGAATGAGGGGAAAGCGGCCAAGCCCTGCCCCGCGTCTCACTATCACTTCAAGCAGACTCGAGCTTTTTCGCCCGGGAGGGACACGTGGAAGAGACCGGGGCACCGAAGGTGAGACATACACGCCGGGGCTCGTGCCCGCGTGGAAATGTTTTTCTCTCTGTTCAAGCCTCTTTTTTTCTCTCTGTTTGCTTTGTTTTGTACCATTAGCATTTTGCACGGCGTCAATTAGGCTGCAGACAATAGAGGAGCACGCGGCACTTGTCCAGCAGCGGTCCCTTCCGTCTGCACTGCTGCCTTTCACCGTGTTATGAAACCAACAAGCACGCCTTTAAAAAAAAATAAAAACTACAATACATTCAAAGGAAGTCAAAGCCGTGGGGATTGAGCCACGCGCAACAACAACCGACAGCATCTGACGCATCTGCCGTAATGAATGAGCGTATTATCAAAGGCAGCGTTACCTAACAGCCAGTTCGGCTATAAGGGCAAACCGAAACATGGAAGTGGCTTATGTAAAATGTTACATAAATACACGCTTAACGTTGAATGTCAAGTTAGGAGGTTTAGGGAAGTGCTTGTGTGAGAAACCGACGTCTGGAGCTCGTAGGGTTTGGCTCCAGAGGGGGGGGGGGGGGGGGGGGGTCAGACAGGTTAAAGAGCAGACTGAGCCCCCTCCGGGGGGCTACCGGGTGTTTCGGTTTATCTAGCGACCGTGTTACCTGGTGACTTCCAGGCGCACGCCGTCTCTGGCTGTCATTGTGACGACATCGGTTAAAAAAAGGAGGAGAGCACTTGTTTGTCCTCAAGAATGCCGAAATATTGCAAGTTCTCATTTGTCTTATCACCCCAATTAAACCCCATATATATATAAACATTATTCTCAATACTTTAGACTTTTCAGAATACTTTTAATTTACTGAAGGGACGTCCCCTCATCCCCCAGCAACCCCAAAAGCAACCACTTTTTTTTTTTTTTGCATATCCAATTTCCTATGAACATTCAATGACTTTTAAATATTGAATTAAAAGGTTGGTTGTGCCTAACCCCTAAGCTAATTTTACAGTGCCATTTACATTCCAAAACAGTGATGCAAGAATTCTCTCTGACTAAATCCCAAAACCGCGCAGATTGTTGTATTCTCCCCCTCTGCAATGTGCAATGTGCGTCAGTGAATCACATCCCCCAGCATGCATTTGACAACCCCGGAGAAAGGTGTGAGCTCGTCATATAGAGGAGGAGAGTGTGATGCTGAGAGCCGAAGAACCGGAGAGCCGAGGGCAAAAAAAATGAGTCGTGCCCTTTTTAATGCATGTGTTCTAGTCGGTCCAGGTCAGTGTGATGTTACAGTGGGTGTTGGGATATAGGTGTAAAATGGCAGCTCCCGACGGAAGCCCTTTGTTTCATTTGAAGCGATCTGCAACAAAAAACATGTAGTTTTGTTATTGGGTTTTCATTTCCGTTCAAATGTCCAGCTGCAAAGGAAGTTTATCACTTGTTGTCGTTGGCCATGCGTTTCTTCTAAAGTGCAGTTGGTGTGTTTTCCTTGAACCAGCTGTCATTGGTGAAGCTGTTATCACATAATAAAAAGCTTTACAGGTCCTTTTTTGAAGGGAATCTTTGTAACGCTGACGAGGCAGTTTGGCTCCATGTCACAAAGTGTATCAGGTTAAGTTCCAATAGTCTAAACCTCAGGGTTTTCCGTCAGCCCTCACTGTCCTTGAGACTGTGCTTCTTAATCCGACCTTGGATCGTGTATCCAGAGAACCATTTTAGCTGATGAAATAATCTCTTTGCCTTCAGAATGTGTTCATTATCTGTGTGCTCGCTTCAGTCTTTGAAGAAATCGCAACCGTATTAACTCGCTGTGAAATGTTATTTTTTTTTTAAAATTTGATGTGGACCTGGACTTGGGTGTTTGTGTGAAAGTCACAGGGCCTGTATTCCTACTTCAGACTGCCTGGAATGCTTTGAACTTCTGCATTTAGACTTGTGATTGGGTTTGTCGCTAATCTGAATGCCGAGGTGAGACGGTTGGAATTTGGTCCGGTTTAGACCCATGTTTTCCCTTATAACCCTGACCGGATGATCCAGGAGTGCCTCTGTGCCACTCTTTTCATAACAACAAAAGTTGTAAATATTAGTGAAGCCCACGTTGCACAGCACAAAGTGGGATTGGGCGGTTACGGAGATCACGCCGTCACACACATGACCAAACGTACGTCCCACAGACCTTCACGTCCTCGCAGGCATGGAAAGTAAAACCTTTTAAGCTCTCACTTTTCAGCAAACGCGGCTGGTGCCCTTTAATAGCTTCATTGCATAAGCTCTTTCTAGCCAGTTAGACTTCTAAAGGAAGCTGGAGGGAAGCATTCAAATTGTGTCAATCAGCACCGCTGTGTCCAATCATGGACGACAAGCTTGTTAGTGTAAACGAGTGGCGAGACAATAGCTGTTGAAATGTAGTGTGTGTGTGTGTGTGTGTGTGTGTGTGTCTTGTGGATTGGCAAAAACAAATGTTTGTAGTTTAATTTGTTTAAAATCACAAGAGCGTGAAATATGAGTGATGGGAAACAATACAACACTGTGTAAAACAACAAAATTAGAATTTCTGCAGTTGGTTGTTTTTTTTTTTTTTAATGTAGCAACGGTTAAAAAAATATGCCAACCTTGTGTTTTTTTTTGTCTTATTTGGAAATGTTTAAAAAAAACAAACTGCAAATATCATTAAATATTTCTCTCAGGTTGATTGCTGCATCTTAATTTGAGAAGAAATAATTGCCTTTCTGTACGCAGGGATTACAACGCAGTTGTATAATGTTACATTGCATGTGTTGGGTGGCAAGAGTGAAAATATGTGCATACATTTTGTTAATGCATTAAATAAAGCAAATGTGATGTTGATATTCAAGATCACAGCTTTAAGTAGACGAGGACTCGCTGAGCACTCCAACGGGGGGGGGGGATGGACGCACCGGCTTCTGTTCGACCCACTCTCCTCGCTGAGCGGCCTGACTGACGTCCGTGGCTTATAGTCATCTGCATTCCCCGCTGACGGTTTCCATTTCCTCCTTTTGGCCACGCGGTCTAAATCCGCGGAGCAGAGCGCGAAGGAGGAATGCAGGCCGACTGAGACCGTTACCTCGGCTGCCTCTCGTGTTTTAGTCATTCTTAGAAACCCGATGGAGGGAGTGATGCTCCGCTGCATGTCTGACCTAGACAGACATGCAGCGGCAAGTTTTGGGGAGAAGGCATCGATGCAGCAAGGGGCCACTGCCTGGCTTCCAGCGTTGAACCCACTCCACATATTATTTCAAAATGTATATGACCGTTGCTCCGGAGATGCATTAAAAGGGCAAAGTGACTGAAGGCATGACCAGCGTTGCAGCAGCAGGGGCCTGCGCTGCCATTGGATCAGCCTCCCGACCTAAAGGTCACTACTCGGTACACTTTCCTCATTGCAGGGCTGTTGGATTGTATTGAACAGGGGGAACCTGGGCTGTGTTCTCTAGAAGCTGCTTCATCAGGTCATTGTTATAACATTGCAGAGAATGTTTTCATGGTTGAGTAATAATACTTGAACAAATTGATAGGGGATCTTTCAAAGTTAGTCATTTTTATGACCTTGTCTCTTTTTGTTATACTTGTACACTCGTAAATTATTCTCGACAGCCGAGTACACACACTACAATAAAAAGTAATCGGCGGATCGGATATCAGGGTCTACCGCAACTTCCATCTGCCGGCCTGCAGCGGCTGAGACTCCACAAGAGCTCCTTTAAACCACCCCAATGCCACCAGTCCAAAGGTTCCTGGGTTCCTCGTACAACAACCCGATGATAAACAAAGTCTGTGCCGGGTGGATGCGTGGCGAGACGCCGCTGCTCCTACAGCATGTCCGACTTAGACAGCCCTTCACCACTGCCCGTCCGGACGATGGCTCCACTCCGCAACCGTCCACTTGTCTCTCCCTGGCCGAGCCATCCCCGGAAAATCGTAGCGCTGGCATACTTTTTGGAGGGCGACCGCTCCCACTTGTCTCCGCGCATGCCGACCGTTGCGTGACTTCCCCTCGTCGCATAGTTGTACACACGAGGGCCACCGTACACTTCATAGGAACCATGACAACCCGGCCTATTGATATCCTGTGTTCCCCCGATAACATTTAAAAGCATCACACCCTCCGGTAAGGTAAATTACAGAGCATATGGGGCCTGATTTGCCTTTTATGGAAAGATTCTACTAGCCCGAGTTGTGGAATTCCCCACGTAATGCATGCTGATTAGCTCCCTTCAGGGCCTCACCCTGCAGGGAATATCCAAACTTTTTCTTTCCCAGGTTATGAGCACTCGTAAATGATTCTGACAGCCGAGTTTTTAATTGAATGATGCTCGTTTTAGATCTTTGAGACCAAATAGAGTTGTGACTTGGCAAGATTCTAATGATGTCCTTCACGTTCCTAACTTTGGAAACACTGCAGACTCCTAGATGTTGTGTCCCTCAGTTTTTATCATTTCTATGTCTTATTCCTTACTTACAGCGGGAAATACTCGATACCCATGAGCCCCCAGCCAGCGTCGCTATGGACAATGAGCCAGCCAAATGTGCCATTATAATGTAAGGTATTCAGAATGAACCAAAACACCTCACTCTCACTCACTTCTACAGAGTATCTTCTTAATTGAGTGTCATATAGTGTAACTATTAAAAAGCGACAGAGGCCCCATCACATTTGCTTACATTTGAGACCCATGGTGATGTCTTCACTTTTTTTGTTTGACCACCAGATTCAATTTGCTCTCATGGGAGAAGCTGGAACCAGGGATTGTTTGGCATTTTTTTGTGAGAAAAATTACAGAAACCATTAATTGATTTTCACAATATGATTTCATGGATTTGTCAATTTGCTTTAAAGACACTGAATGGTTTGGGTTTTGCCGTTCCAGGTTAGTCTCCGTTGCAAGTCACCGATGGTCCTAGTATAGAAGGATCTTGTTGTGTCTTGACACGAGAGTAACTTGAATATTTCAGACTCCTGGAGACCCGACCTGTCCATCCTGTGTGTCCTGATAACTGCAGTCTGACGTTTTAAATGTGCTGATTGGTAACTTACAATAAGAGACTCTCTCCCCTTATATGGGTCTAACCGGTCCATCTGTTATTGTGGACATTAGTCATTAGTTACCCAGTATCCATGGCTACAGCCCGTGCTCGTGTGTTATCTTGTTTATATTCATGCGCGCCACATGTTTGCCCTGGTTCAAAAATAGCAGCATGTGTTTTGAGGGTCACACGTTTGCGACCTCAAAGGGGTGCCACGGGCCTCCAGACCCAACAAAGCTGTTCGTCTCGGCGAAGTCCTAGAGGTGCAAACTTTATCGTCTTCATACAATTCCTGTAAAGAAAGGAATGGAGAATGATTATTAACGAAACTTTCTTCTCTCCATCCTCTTGAGTAGCTCCGATAAATGCTGACTCACAGTGAGTTAAGACTTCGTTTTGGTCCCTATTTTAGTGATTAAGCTCAGAGGTCAGAGAACAAACACAAACACAATTTCAGTAATGAGGGAGCTAATAGTTTAACAACGGTTGGTTTTGCACGGTAAAGGGTCAAGAATTAAAAATGTTAAAGTAACATGATTGAATATAATGTAAAGACGGCATTTTATTCTTATTTTCACTATCAATTAATATGCTGTTTTGCCCATACAGCAGTTAAAAAAATAGTTTAACAGACAGATTAGCAAATCTGTAAATGTGGGAAGCAATGGCCCTGGTATTCTTTAAAAAAACAGGAATTCTTTAAATTAAACATTCTCAATAAAAAGTGTTTTAAATTAATGTTCTATAGATCCACTTCTTGACTTTCATTCCTGGAAGATTTGTCTATAAAGATAAAGCAGCGATAATGAAATGACATATTTGGCTTAGCTTGGTTCAGTGATGCCTACCTTTGACACAATCTATTCTACCCCATATTTTTATTGAACAATCTGCCCCTACACTTGTTTTGGCTGCTGGATCTCGTTCTCTTTTCGACGTTGAACCGAAGAGAGGAAATCCTGATAAACGTTTACTTGGTTCCCCACGTGGTTTTATAATAGAATAGAATCTCACATCTTGATGTTGGAAAGACATTGATTCCTGATGGTTTGTGTCCATGACTGAATAAAAGTTCTAACTAACCTTTTTTTTTCATACCTGAAACAAGTTTTTACACCATAAGGGGACCTTTTACTAAACCCCCAAGTGACGGGATGAAGTCAGCAGTGTCAAACTGTTTGTCTCCTTTCCCCAGGCGGTTTTGTTTTGGCTGCAGGCGGAAAAAGCCAACAAGGTTCAGATGGGTCGAGCAGTGAAAACCCTTCCCCTCCTGTGAGCCAATGTGAACCCTCAACGACCCCAATGAACTCACTTAACCATCCCTGATTGGCTGGAAAGCAGCCAGCAGCATCCAATTAGAGGTCATCTTTGCACAATGAGTTCCGATCCCTCCCTCGCTGCCTCTCGACCCCTCTCGGGTTCAACTACATGAACTCAGGAGCCATCGATTAAGTGTGTAGGAGCTAGTTATCCCCCTTGGATGCTGCTCCACAACAAGAGACGAGATCACTGATGGGTGAGGCTTCCTCTTTCTTGTTCTTTTGCTAAATTGTGGTCTGATGCTGCAGGCCAAAAGCAACACAGGTGGGCTGGGATTAGGTACGACACCTTGGTGGGATTAACCAGAGGATTTACCGGTTTAATCCAACGGATTGATGCGGGTCAGCATTGTTTACTGTTCATCAGACTCTCTGTGCATTCATCGAAGGAGGAGACCGGTCGTTTGTAAGTGATTATAAATGAAAGGGAACTGTCTCTGTGCAAAGCAAAATGTATCTTCAAGATCCTTCTGATGTTAGGGTGAGGTACAAAGAAAAGCCCCCGAATTCGGTTGCGCTTGTGCCTCTATGAGTTGGCGTGCACGCCTCTTTCTGTGCATAATGCATAGTATCTGTGAAGGCCTGGGAGCTATGCCTGCTCAAGGACCTGTTGTGGTCGTCTGGTGACTCACCCTTTCTCAAAGTCCTTTTTACTGCCTGCCGAGTCCTCGCTCACTCCCCCGACCCGACCCCCCCCCCCCCCCCCCCCCCCGTGACAGTTAGTGACGAGTACCACGGCAACCGCTTTCTGGCCAGAGACACATCGGCGAAGATTGATTTTCTTACTTTCATTGTTTTGGATGCCGTGTTTTTATAAATGTGTGTGTTGAGCTAACCAAACGACGTGTACACACGCTGCTGAGTGCCTCGCCGCTGCAGAGCGTCAATACAGCTCGTGAAATTTCAGTTAGCGGTGAAATTGTATGGGAAATGTATCCTACGACAAAAGTGAGTTGATTTACTGCACATATAGCTGCTTGTTTTGAGGGAGAAAAAACAGTTTCAAGCTTTGAAACTGAGGGAGGGAGAAGTGTGTATGTGTGTGTGTGTGTACACAATGTCCTTGCATCTTGGCATACATCTTGTACAACTTTTGTTCCAGTAAGCTGAACAGTGGCATTATTAGCCAGATCTTATGTAAGGTAGCTTATGCAAGCAGCTGTCTCCTCACTGCCACCTCCTTCATCATTTGTCTCTCTCGCTCTCTTTAAGAGGTAATTACATGTTGTGCTTGTGTGTGGGCTCGCATATAAGGGCTTATGTTGTTTTTGAACCCTAAGTGGAACACTCTTCTGTATAAGACGGCCCCCACTGTTGTCAACCTAAATCCCAAAACGGGGTCCTTTCAGGTCACCACATCAAGTCAAAACTAGCCCTCTTTGGGGGTGTGGCTGCTTGCAGCGTTGTCTGTGGTGTGATTGGCCCGCCGCGGACGACGTTCTGGACACCCAGCAGAGCGCTGAAGGCCCCCTTTAGCACAGCGTTCACTGTGTTACGGTTGATTTTTTTAATATTTGACGTGTCATATTTCCTAACTGTCCACAGCAAAACACCCACCTAGTGTGTAGAAGTGCATTAAAAGCGCCACACATCAGTTGTAGCCTGTAGGAGACAGTTGTAGTCATTGCACTCTGGGCTCCCAACACGAGGGTGTTAATGCTTGAGGAACTATGTTAGAATGTGCTGTGACCCGTCCGCCTCACCTGACCGTCTCATGAAGGGACCTCAAAGTACCCGACTGCACAGCGTCTCACTGCCAGTGCTGATGTAGCCCACTGATTACCCACAGGGCAAAATAAACGTACAAGCTTTTTAACACTTAAAAAAAGTCTCAATTCATTATTTCACAGAGCGGTGGATGAGAAGTTGAGACAATAAGTTGAACAATTGGTTGATCCATCTTATGGCTGTTTAGCTGCAAGAAAAATGGCAAACATTCTCAGAATTTAAAGATTTGTGACTTTTTATTGAAGGAGTCTTGTGCGCTGGCATTTGTACTATTTGCATGAGATATTTCAGAGACCAAACAATGAATCAGTGAATGCCATTTGTTGACACCGTGATAATGAACACAACATCAAAAAAAGGCCATTATGATGACTTGAAAAACCCTCAAATTGTACTATTTGGAGCTTCTGTGTTGTGTCCATGTGCCTCGACAAATTCTGAGTGGTAGGTTCCTCATTTTGGGAGATTCCAGACGTAGATGATTGCTGGATCAGGCTACAGTGTTGACCTCAAACTCTGGTAGAAAATAGGACATCTCCTCCCCTCCCCCCCCCTTTGCGCACGGGGGGAGTTAATAGGAAACCCGACAGACCAGTCGGCTCCCCTCCCCCCCGGCCTCTCTTTACTTCTCTCCTTAGCCATCTCCTCCTGTGTTTGTCCCCCCCCACCCCCCCCTGTACTTTTTATATTTTGCACCCATCAGCATCTCGATTGCATATTCACAGATTTAAATTGCCTCTCACGCTGCCTGGCCAAGGAGAAAGAAATGCTGTCCTCCACAATGCAATGTTGGCTGAGTCAGACGTCCTTGGAACCGCTCCTTGGCCCGCTGTGTGAGGTTATATAAGGTAAGACGGTGTAGGTTGTAAAACACAGATGGTTTCCTCTAATTTGTTTATTTATTTTTTTCCACCAAGATTTCAACTCGGCGATTCAAAAGTATTTTCCATAGAGCCTGAACGTTATTGTAAGTTTGCAGCAGCTGCCGGAGTCAGATTTATTTTTGAAAGCATTCTCCTCCCAGTTTTGCGGTTTCTTGTTGTGCAGAGCGTCAACAATGTCCCGAGAGGATTACTGAACTCGGCAAAATTTGACATAAAATGCCTTCCCCCCCGACCCGCCACACACATTACATCTGGTAACCGCACGCATCTTTTCCTGTGGAGCCTTTATGCTTGTGATGGCAATTTAATTTCCACTTTGTAAAGGTGAACCCTTCCAGTAACAATGGAAACTTACCAGAGGCAATTACAGAATGCAAATACATTGAATAGCTGTCAGCTGCCACCGTGAAGAATGGGATTTGGTTTAATGGAATCCTGAAGTATTATAAATCGCGAGTCACTTTGAAATCCGTTTTGATTAATAAGCCGAGACACATTGCCACGATTGTAAGCCCCTAAATTAGATTTTACGGCCACAACGTGACAAACACCTGTACAGCACCGTGTAATGCAATCCATTGCAACAGTAAACACTCTCTCTCTCTCTCTCTCTCTGGAGCCTCTTCTAAAAACTATCAAGAATTTATTCGCACTTTGCGTGTCATAGATCGGGGCTGTGTTTTGCTTTATTACATTTCAACGTGTTTGGGTAGTTCCCAGTCGACATCCTTCACCGAGTCAACACACCGTCTTGACAAATGCTCAACATAATGTTAACACGGTTTTGCAGGCCTTTTGCATGCGATCAGGCTCTATTGGTTCTGCGTCATGTCCCCCTCCAGGTCGTTTGAAGGGATCTGCTAAGAAGCAGAAAGGAGGGTGACTTTAATGCCGCTCCAACATGGACTTGTGTGTTGTGCGACTGTTATTCTGCAGCCCCGACGGCCTGAGGATGCCCATGAAGACCGCAATGAATGAAGCGCTTTTTGTCTGCTTGTGACTTGACGTAAAGTCGGCTAATAACGCGCTGTACACTGTCCGGGGGAGTTTGCATGTGCACCCTAAATGTACACTTGTTTAGTGCCATCTGCTTCGATACCAGTGGTGACCTTGATGGCAGGTTTTCCGTCTCGGTAACTAGATAGTTCCACTGTTTGGCTTTGAATGCCAGCTTTATACATATTTGCACAAACATTATGTTCAAAAGTAACAGGCGTGCCTAACGGCCCCCGAGTCCGCAGCCAACACTTTGTGGCATATAATGCTGCAGAAGAATCCATCCGATCCAAGAACTGTGTGTGCTTGTTCCCGGTTTACTGTAGTGCGCTGTGTTCGGTGGGTGATCACAGTGTCTCGCTCTCTCTGCCGCATGTGCTCTTTTTGATGAATCAGCAAGCAGGACGGGGGGGGAAATCTCTGCGTGTATTTGTGAAAAAAATGTGCACGCCGACAAGATTACTGTCCGTTTTACCGAGGTGTATCAAGACCAACACAACAGCAGCGAGCAGTTGTTGAAACACTTTTGGGTTCAAAGGACCTTTGGCAGTCATGGGAACAACAACAACAACAACCAGCCTCCAGGGGAAAAAAACAGCATTTTTTATTTCTAAATGAACTGCATTAAAAGTCGTCTACTGACATTAAATGTGACTTTCTTCTACAGGAACTGTGTGTGGGATTTAGTTCGTTGGTGAGGCTGCAGATTGCAACCAGCTAGACGCCCCTGCGCCCCCGCCTCCCTTTCCACCCGTTTTGTGGAACCACAGTGGCCTTCAGGTAACATGAAAACAGGAAAGCCCTTAACTGGAGCCAGTGTTTGGCTTATTCATCCAGGACATGGCAGTTCAACAGTGCCGACTCTGTAGAGGAAGACAAACGGCTCTTTCTAAGCTAATGAAGTCTAAACGATTCTTGGTTCCTGGTGATTGTATGAGGACAACATAGTTAAATTACTTTTCTACCAGTAAATCTTCCTAGATCCCCACAGATTTCTTTCCTTAATCCATGGTAGGAAGCAATGAAGAAGAAAAGAACAGAACTTAATGAGGGCATGATGACTTTGCTGTGGTACATTTCTCAGCCTCCCCAGGTTGCTGTTGTCATGTGACTCTGAGAAGCTCAGATAACGACACACACACACACACACAGACAGCGGCTTCATTCTTACTGGTAGACATTGCTCCACTATATCTTTACATAGCTTTATGTTTCTTTGTGTGTGTGTGTGTGTGTGTGTGTGTATATAATATATACATTTGATGTCTGTTTTGGGACACCAGAACATCACAGAAAAAGTGAGTTCACCAGGTTTCTTTCTTATGTTGTAAAACTGTCCCGTCTGGCCAATAAATCAACTTTGCTTTAGCTACCTGTGTTGTAACCTGCTGTGTAACGTTATGCAAGGCGAGCTGGCGAGTGATCAGAGTAAAGCTGTGATACTGCGTGTACTCATCGGAGTGGGAGCGTACATTACTCAAAGCCTTTGGCCGAGCGAGACCACGGCGGTTCATAATTCTCGTTTACGGCGGTAAATGTAGGCCAAGGAGAGTATGTCACCGTAACTCGGGAGGTTTTGTGATTTTATATACGTCCTTCAAAAAATGCATGGAGAGAGGCCGTTTTGTTGAACGACACTACTTTTTTTTTTTTAGTTTATTACATTTTGGATGAATAGTGCTATAAAACAAAGAAGGGAAGGAAGAAGCGATCCCAGCTGATGAAGGGCACAGCAGCAGGCTGTGGTTTCACATTACGCTCATCTAACTCCTGCACAGAGAAGCCTGGGAGTAATGCAGAGGTAATTTTCCTGCTGCTGAGAGCTGGTGCTTTAAAAGCACCCTAGAAACTCCTCAGAGCTTTCCCTGTATGCTTCTCCCTCTGTGGCACATTTCCCAGTTGTTCAAACGCAGGCTGTGCTCTTTGTTCTGTCTCACACAAATTACCTTTTTCATATGCGTCAAAGTTTTAGTATGGAGAGATGCATTATTGAAACAGCCTTTCCCCGGGAGGATGCGCTAAATGATATGAACATGAGAATAAACTGTAAGACGTTCTTCTAACTTCCAAAGAATTTACTACACTTCAATACTAATATAGTATTTATTAGTACCTGCTCATCTATCCATTCACACCTGCACTTTTTGTTTTAGGTGCATAGTGTGGCCATGCTGAGGTAGCAGCAGCCTCCAGGTCAGGATGTCTGCTGAAGAAGAGGAGCCTCTGAACGGGAGGAAGACCACGAAAGAGATTTTCTATGTTACTGATGAAGACGAGGACAGCGATGATGACAGCGATGAGTGGATACCTGGTGAGTCAGAATGCTCCAAATAGCAGTTTACCCACTAAATGCCTAATTCTGTGAGCATTGTCAATATTTCACCTGGAGAACGTTGATAATGACCAGGCATACATGAGCCAACGGACTGGAACGCAAAGGATTGTGGGTAAAAAGAGATGACAGCTGGCACTTGATGAAGTTTTGCTACAATTATTTATTTCAGTTTGTGTCCGTTTCCAACAACCCCCCCCCCCCCTTTTTTTTTATTTAATTTGTTTTCTTTAAGTCCTACGGCTCTTAGAACGTACTGACCGGTCCACATGTGCGACCAGACTAGCTCTCCACATCAGCCTTTGACCTGCTGTCCTCCTTCAGGAAACCGACTCCTCTAAACTCCCTCGTCTCCTCTCACTTCTTCTGTTGCCAGCGTTTGTTACATAACTCAATGAATCATCATTGGGTCTATTAGATGCTGAGTTGTGTGTGTGCTAGGGGGGTAAATGTGGCTCTTGCGGTAGGTTTTTGTGTGTAGGAGGTTGGATAACTTTGACCTCATTACGGGGGAAGAAGCAGCCTGAGGTTTTTAGCATTTTAAGTTGTTAGCCTCTGATTTGTGTTAGTAAGGGCACCACGATAACTTGACATCACACATTTCAGAAACCTAAAAGTACAGTAGCAACAATCCTCCCATTTGCATTTTGGGCTGATGTGTAGATAAAGAAGCCCCCTAGGCTGCAGCTCCATATGTAGCGGACATACATGAGAAAGCTACAGCTTCTCATCTGTGTTATACAGTATAATATGCAACAATTCCCTTAAATAACTATATACGGACTGATACAAAAAGCATCCCTGTCAATCCCCACCTATAACTTTCTACAAAGTGTTTGCATGTTTGTGTCTTTACCCGCCTCTGTTTTCTTCTTGTTTTCTTTCTCCATCTCAGGGATGACTTTCGAATGCGTTTTACGAACTGCAACCTTTTAATGTGACTACAGATTATACCGTGGATCCTCTTCCAGACATCTTAAAGAAATGTTTGACATTGCAGACTGGGGAATGGGTCAGAACCGTGTGTCACACAAGTTTC
The DNA here is from genome assembly GCF_949316345.1 of Pungitius pungitius. Classification (NCBI taxonomy): domain Eukaryota; kingdom Metazoa; phylum Chordata; class Actinopteri; order Perciformes; family Gasterosteidae; genus Pungitius; species Pungitius pungitius. The sequence continues at coordinate 25,388,636 of NC_084900.1, forward strand.
CAGGCAGCAGAAGGCTGCGAGTCAGTGTTAACCTCTAATGTGGCAGATTGCTGGACAAGTCGAGGCCTCGGCAGCAGAGACGTGTGACTAAGAACGTGGTGTCCTGATTACAGCAGCACTGCCTGTTTGCTGCCACATAGCTCATATGCTAATGTAATGTAGCCTCTCAATTTGTGCATCTTTGTGCGGTCAGGGAGGGAGACAATTATGGTGATGAGTTTGCTAACAATCATCCAACAAAAATGCCAGAACCATTTTAATGCACCTCCTGAATTGTGTCTTTTGTAAACAGACAAACGGTATAAAATGTACTCCCTCGCATAGTTATTATTTTTGCAGCACTAAATGAAGGTGGACTTGTGCTTTGGTGTCACTGCAGTAATGCGGTTGCCCTGAGGCAGTGAACCAAGCAGATTATTGAGCCATTTATTTACTAAAATATATTACTTGTGCTGCAATAAAATGTGATATAATCAATATTAAGCATGGTTGTCCTGCAATTTCGCGCAACGGGCATTTTTAAATGTGTAAGCAGGTTGGTTGATATTCTTCTAAGGGCTGGTCCTGCATGCGCTGCACTTAATACGGTTGAGGTTGTGTACTTGAGCCGCTATGTCAAATCGGGTCAACTAGTATTCTGCAGGCATTTGCAACACAGACTGTTCTTTCAGATCAGCTGATTGAGCTAAAACGTTGTTACCTTGTAAGGTGTGGGGAGGAATAAAAGGTCTTATGGGGAAAAACACATTTACGCGTTCATCTTCAAGTCTGCTCTTGAAATATCATCACCCCTCACTGTCTCCTGCGTCTGTCCCACGCAGGGTTGCAAAATTTCCGGGAATATTCAAAGTTGGAAACTTTCCACAGGAATTAATGGGAATTCACAGGAATAAACTGGAAATTTGGGGGTAATTTAACTGTATTTACCTTGGTATAAGCAGACATGCATGCAAAAAATTTGAATACAACTTTTAAAAATTACATTTTTTACATTTTCCGAGTAGAACATTGAACAATTGAACAACAAAAACATGAACGTTGAATGAAAAAGCTGTATTCCCTATGATCCCTATGCCATTAACCAGCTTCTTTAAAGTTAATCATTTCTCTTCCTCTGCTCTCTGTTGGTCTTTAAAACATCTGCATGTTATTTCTCCACCTCTTTTTAACAGCGCTAAATTCCACATTAGCCATTGTTTGCCACCAAAATAATGCTCTGGATTTGTAATAAAGAATTCTCATACTAAACCATTTAGATTTACACAATACTTTTTAAAACCTGTTTCAATATTGTATGCAGCAGAATAATTATAGATTAAGTAGAAAAGGAGAACACCGAATCAGTAATAATATGTGACCGCGTCATCGCAAATGGAATATAGTAATGTGTAGATGTATGGTTGAAAGCTTTGTAAAGGTTTAAAAAACTCATTAACAGGACGTTAGAAAATTGCAGCTTTCACGTTTGCTGACTTTTGGGGATGTGATGGTGATCACTGGCATCACATAACACGCATGCATGTGGGAAAAGGGACATCCTGTGGCTATTTGCATGTTGGTGTTATACAACATTTCCAAGCATCACATTAAATGCTGGTTTATGATTTGGATCACGTTTCCATTGGACCACTGGGATCACTGGGAGCCCCTCTCCCCTCATTTCCCCCTCATTTAAAAATGATGCAATGGAAATGTACCACTGGTCTAACACCGAAGGTCAATTGGAGGCAGACTTTCCAACCACGATGTAGGATTCAGGGAGCGGAGCCATAGCTTTGATTCACTGAATTGGCATAAACCACCTAATGTGTTTACTATGAGGGTTTCTATGACTTCCAGATGTGTTTTTCAAGCCTATAAACTATTGTTTCCAAATATCTACACAAATTGTGAAAACGTCTAGATATGTGCAGGGTCATATATTTGAAATCTTAGAAGAATACAAAGGGACAGAAATCCTCCAAAAAAACGTGGCGTTATATAATGAAGAAACACGTTGAGTACTTTGTGTTGTTGGAGCATATTGGTTGCTTCTCACACCTGTTCGATCCTTTCAGTTGTCCCACCTTTAGGAAAGAAATTGCAAAGTTGTGAACAATCATACTCGTACAATTTAAAATTGTGTGTGTGTGTGTGAGCAGATTGACAAGTGCTGCGTGTTATTGGCTTTCTGAGCTCAAATGAGACTGTCACGAGGTTTAGTCACATCTTTATCATAACACCCACGCATACGTATGTGCGCGCACGCACACACACATACACACACAGACTAGAGTAGGAGAGTAATAGTCCGTTAATTAGCATGGTGCTCCCCCGCCTGTGTGTGTAGGTGTGAGCAAGCAGGACACGCTCTCACTTTCTCTCTCTGAAGAAAAACAAGTAAACGTGTTTACGCCCACGAAAGTTACGGACACCTGTTGGTTTAATGAGCGGCGAGATGCGTCACCGTGCCGACCATCCCTGCGGCACCGGTGGAACAGCGGGTAGTTGGGTATGTTTTCAACTCCTCATGAGTCATCTCCAGAATCCTTTTTGATTTGATTAGTTAACGACACATGTGTCGTTCACAAGGTATTTGTATCAGTCCTGAAGGTTCGTGGCTCTGAAAGTTTTTCTCCTCACACGTGATCAGCTGTTGTCAGAGTTGTCTTAACTACAGCTGCGTTACAAAGTGGAAGCCGTCTTCAGGGAGCCCTGGCGTGGAAAATAACCTTCTACAGATATCTTCTCTGCAAGAAAAGGGATTTAGGAAAAGGTAATAATTCCCAAAAGAAACTGCTGAGCCTTTAAGGTCCCAGAATGCAGCAGTAACCCACACAACGTAAAGGGTAAATCGTGGCCATTAAGTTTTCTCTCAAAATCAATGTTAATTAGCGACAGCCAATATGACCCATTGCCACAATTTCTTCATTTTTGTTCATTATATTAATGAACTCACTAAAGCTTGCACACGGCTTTGGGAGAGGAGAATACCTCATCGGAGTCTCAGATGCTGACTCGTATTTGATATGCTTCTGGTACTAGGAGAAGAAACAGGAGGGAGATAAATGGCAAAGCAGACAGGATCTTCACAAACCCTAATTATTTAGCATTCATTTCGTATTTCTATAGTTCACTATGTCATAATTAAATGTAAATCTGGAGCTTTTAGATTATTTTAGCAGTTTTCCTAACTCATAGCAAACTTGTTCATTCATGTATTGTATTATTAAAATATAAATATAACATCTGGAGAACAGCTAATCGACTATAGTTATTTACGCAAGGTATCTAGAGATGAATTCATAGGTAAATGTGTCTGAGGTGAGGTCTCATCTTCAACCCTTCGGATCGTAGTTAATAAGATTACGTCGGCATAACTAGACTGAAGCAATAGAAATAGAAGCACTGGTTTCTATTAGGGACTCCCTCTACACACACACACATACACACATACACACCTACAGTCTACATACAAACTTAGTGATTTTATTTATTATTTTATTAAGTTTTGTCTTTATTTACTTAACGGTACACATCCCCAGCGGAGAAGTTTTCACCAAATAGCAGTTCCACATGTCTTTACAGGGACTCGCTGTGTTTGCAGGAACCACTTTGATCCTCGTTGCTAATGCGCACACACAGCTCCTGGCGACCTGGATTCCCCTCCAGCCCTGCGTTCCCATTGGCTGCTGCTCCCAGCTGTCTGATTTGTCTGTGACACTTCGGCGAGCCTCTCTGCTCACGTCTTTCAAAGTCAGCGCGCGGCCCTCAATCACCGACTTGCCGCCGTAGATCGGCCTCCGCTGTGGACTTTTAATTTGGGGACCTCAGGAAGTGGGAAATGACGCTAAAGTGAGAACCAACACACAACCAACCGCGCTGACCCGGTAGAAGGAAGGGGGCTTTTCATTTGACTGCCGCATGATTGCAACACATAGCATTTATTGCCCTTTCAGCAATGGGAAATGTTGACAGAGGCTTCCTATCAGGAGCATTTTCCTGTTGTGTTCAGTGTCCAAAGTACATTTTATCACTACAAGTCAAGTAGACAAAACAAATTATCACTTTCTCTCTCTTTCTTGGTCCATGTAAACAGTGAAACACAGCTTTCCGTCCTCACAGGAGGAGGCGTGGCTGTATACGGGAACTGTGGTAGTGGGGCAAAGGTGAGTGTGTGTGTGTCTGAGTGTGTGTGTGAGCACTCAGCTGCCAGTCCTCTGCTTCACATTGCTGCTGTTGCCTCCCATCTCCACCCCCACCCCCACCTCGCTATTTCTCACTGCAATGCTCCTCCCCCAGATTCTACAGCAATGTGGGTTAGTATGTGCAGCCATGTGAGACTGGGCTGTCACCTTTGTGTGTGTCCGATGATCTGCGAGGATAATCCCAAACCACCAACGAGGGTTTAAAGGAGTCCTGAAGTTCACTGGCTTGTTGTGAAACAGCCCCCTCCTCTTGTTATCATTCATTGTATTCACCCCCTGATTATTCTTTTTTCAAATCCCTCATTGATTTTATTGTTTCATCGGTTTATTTTATTGTAGCTTTCAATCTATTTTCCATCCTTTCTTGTTATCCTTCTTGTGTCATCCTCTCATCTTTTATGTATTTCCTCTCATGTATGTGTTGTAGTAATTGTGTTTATGACGTGTTTGTTACAATGTGTAACTGTTTTTTTGTGAATCCAAATTAGTCTTTTCTGGAAGAATATATATTAGCACGTTACTTGATTTTTTTTTTTCCCTTCTCCTTTTCCTCCCCTTTTTTTTAATTTCTTTTAATGTAATAATGATGATTTGGCTGGTTAATACCTTCCTCTTTCCCTCATATTTTTAACATCCTCATTCCCACACAGTTTTATCTTCATGCTCGCAAATTTATCAGTCCGTAAGGATTGGATGTTATTCTTTATAAAAAAAGAATTAAAAAAAAAAGGGTTTCCGGAGAAGTGATCACAAACCCAAACGTCCACCTTTCCTCTTCTGTCGCTTTGCCTGTCCAATTCCTCCTGCTTTAACGTCATTAAACAGTTACCTAAGGTAGCCAATTTACAAGGGGCGTGGCTTCCTGAGTGACATCACACTTTGTCAGTGGGAGGAGGAGGAAGTAGACGGGAAAAACCTGCACAAGTGAGGAAAGGGCAGTGGGGGGGTCTCCTACAGACGACAGGCCGGGGCTGCTTTTAAGGGACTCATTGTTTTGTAATTGTCCCGATGGCCTCCTGTCCTCACTGGAGCGAGACGAGAGACTGGAGCTAGATGTCGAGACGCTCGCACACACCTTGCCTCTCACTGACTGTCTGGACTCCACACTCATTGGTTTTTAGCGGCGTGAAGGAGGAACACGCAACAGCTGGAGTAAGGTTTTAAGCTTGTTGACGGAGGCATGGATCTCTCACTAGAGTAGCGAACAAAAACCGCTCTGAACCACATGACATGGGTGAGTGGCTTTAATTTATTTGTTCTGTTTTTTTTTGTTTTTGTTTTTTGTCTGACTCTGTATTTACAAATAAGTCTGTTATCCTTCTCGGTCCCGAACTCTCTTCTGCTGTATGTCGTCTTATGACTGCACGCATCTTGGCACAACTATCCCACTGACCTATATGTGGTGTCGAGACCTTGGCCCGGGCTGCGCAGGTTTCATGAGGCTCGCTATGAAATGGATGCAGCAGTTTTCCTTGTTCCCACAACGATCCATCCTGCTTTACCAACAACAACAATACCAACAACTTTCGTGGCACTTTATGTGGATGAAACTAAACTTCTAGCGGACAAATCGCCCCCTTTAAAGCAGACGTGGCATGGAGACTTACTTTGGCCTCCCTAGAACAAGCCTGCATTTAGTTGATCTTTCGATTTTATTCTATTCAATATCATTTTTTTCTACTGAAAGCAGTTTGTAGTGTTGGAGCAATGAGGCATGTAACCCAGGTGAAGTGTGTCCTGTTACCCTTTATGACAGTGATCCCTCAGGTCTGTGGAAAACTGCAACAAAATGGATTAATTAGCTGCAGTTATCTGACAAAATTTGCCTCTTGATATGCATGTCTACAGACGTACAGATTGATTTTAACAACCAAACATAACACCACAAAAGTTTGTGGGATTGTTTAAAAATGTACATTTCTGATTCTAGTACTAAAGAAACTCCAGAGGCGCAGAAGTGCATATGTTGTTTTGGAGTTTGTTTAAAATGAGTGCTTGTGTGAAGGTTTTGCAAACATGGAAACAGGACTGCTTTTGAGTTGCCTAAAAGACTAAGTCTTTTTTTGTTTGTGGTGTATGACGTTGAACGTCTGAGATGCTAAAATTATTATTTTTTGTCCAGTGGGAAACGGGCCTTGACTAGGGTGGAGCTTGCTTAGTAACAAGTGGAGGGAACGGTTGTAATCACCTATAGCTTCTATTGGAAGCCATTGTTTTGACACACATCAGTAGGTCATAAAACTCTAGTGTGCAGGAGCTTCTCAGGGACCTTGACCCACATTTCTGCAACTGCATTCCTCCACTCTGCCCCACACACACACTCACACAAAAGTTGTGGTAGTCTGGGTCACCAAGGCCCCGCCCTCCTCTCTGTCCTCCATGTGAGAGGAAGTAGGCTATTAGTTTGAAAAGCTACTTGAAACCATCAAATGCTTCATACGTGTAGTTGTGTGTCCGTGTTACAGATATGATGAGATATGTTACAGATATGATGACTGTTGAATTCAGTCACGTATTAATAATTCAGCGGTGTGGATTTTTTATCTGACCAATAAACGGGCTGCATGAGTGTGTGGGCGGCTGCTTCCGTACACGCTCTGTATTCCTGAGTGGGTTTTCCTTTTTTTTTAATAGAAAAGGGCGGGGCTAAGTGACGGTCGGCCGTAGCAGTCCCCCCTCGGCGGGGCCCCGGCTTCGGCACGAAGGGTTATGTAAGTTTCTCAGCCCTCCCGCGTGCCACTGCCTCACGTCGTCGTCGCACTTTACCGGAGAGAAGCTCACACAGCGGCCGGCTAGTGGGAAGTCAGTCACGGAGACAGTAGACCGGAGACCAGCCGGGTTTAAAACAAGACCCCCTCCACCCCCCCCCCCCGGGAGAGGAGATTGACAAGGGAGGTGTGCTGAGAAGGACGACTCTTATTCACTCGATAAGCATGCTGCTCCTGGACGAAGCCGAGTCCTTCGTAGGTAGGTGACCACGACATGCCCCTCCGCGGATGAGTTCGGCCGAGGTGTGTAGTAATGATAGGGATGGGGGGAAATGGTCAGAGATGAATGTGGGTAAAAGGCCGTACCGATGGAGGGGGGTCGGGTATGTACGACCATCTCAGGAGTTTCTAGAAGGTGAAGCTGCCGATTGAAATGAAGTTACTTAACCTTGTTGTGTAACATTGGATCCGCATGTCCGCCTGTATCTGTTCGTCCTCTCTGCGCTCCACGCTTCCTCTCGTTTCAAATCACACTCCACCCCCCACACACAGGTCTATTGATCCCATTTGCTACCTCTTTTTTTAAATTTATTGTAATGTTTCGCTCATCCCTCCTTCCATCCTGCAGCCGCTCTCTCCCACCTTGCCCCTGCTTCCTCTCTCCTATTGGATGTCTCCACGGTTACCTAAACCAATGCCGTAGCGTGATTGGTGGACCCAGTGTGGTTGGGCCATGCTGCAAGTGCCAGCATGTGGAAGAAGGGAAGCGTCAGACCGGGAGGGAGGGCAGCAGCCTGCAAGTCAGTCTGCTGTTTTTGTGCATCATTTGTTGTGACTGCAGCTTTCTTCAGCTTCCCTCCTTCCATTCCACATGTGGGCTCTGCACATCAGAGTCAAAGTTAGGGTTCAAACAGTTGAGGTTATGCTTTAATTCGTGGATGTTTATGTAGACTCAGAACCTCAGCAGATGAAACGCGAAGGTCAGGCGGATCAAAGTGACGACTGAAGTATGCCCCCGCAAAAAAAGAACACACTGCTCCCTCAAGTTGTATAGTGTTTGTTTGTGTACGAACAACCTGTCCATCAGTGACAAACTGCCTATTGCGAAAAGACACACAAAAGAATGTGGTCAAATCTGAACCTAGCGGAGCTTGTTCCCTTACACCCGTTCTGCTCTGCTGTAGTTGGCCCTGGCATGCCGGGCAGGACCAACCCGTTTGTATGTGTGGCCACAGCCTTGAGCATGTAGGCTTTGCCACATGGCTTCACTTCCCCACAAATAAGAAGGATTTTTAAATCCCACAGCTGCTTTCTTTGTTCTTCAATAATAATATCCCTTTCCCTTTTATTTCCTTAACTCATCCGTTCCCTTTAGCCCCCCCCCCCCCCCCCCCCCCTTCTCTACTGCTTTTCCGGCTCTTTCCGCTTGTCGTTTGATAGTCTTATAGATTTTTCTTTTAATCCCTCTGCTGAAATAACACATGTTGTATGTTCTCTTAGGGCCTGTAGTGCCACAGTCAATAGAAATGATCATAGTTTTTACACTGTTTTATTCATTCAAGTTAAAGCTGGAATATGTAGCTCGTCGCCTGTTCTCCATGTTGACAAGGATGAACGGCCACCTGTGATGTGTTTTCAACATTTTTGCTGTTCAAAGGGTCTATTTGGGTACAAACTGCTTAGTGACAACGTCCATGATCACACACGGCAAAAGGGGCGACAGGTAACCCGTGGTTACTAAATGTTTTACACAGAATGTATCAAAAGTTGTGTTGTTCAGTTTAGCCGTTGGTGCTGAGCAAGTAAATAAGCAGCAATATCATATTACACAAACACTACCTCTACACATGTGTGTGCGTGTGTTCTATATTTGTTTGTACAGTACCCTTATGATTTGGATGGGTGTATATAATGCATTTCCTCTTCCTTCTTCTCAGCAGTGACACGCTGGCCTTCCTCTCGCCCCTCTACTTAACATTCTGTGTCGTGTTTAGTCATTCGTCTGGCGCACACACACACACACACCCATACAGTGGGAGGGTTTCGTAACGCACCTGCCCTGCTCTAATAAAGCGGCCTTAATAACTCATCCGGGGCAGCCAGTTATATAAGAGACAGAGAGGGTGTGTCTGTCTGTGTGGTCCTGTCCAGAGCTGCAGTGTCTCAACTGTTTTGTCTTTTTCCAGACAAGTTATACAACCCAGATGAACCTTTCTGTCTCAGGGAGGAAACCACTACTCCTCATGAAGCTGGCGGTTTACATCTCAACGTCTGATCTATAGTGATATTCTTCCACCGTACACCCCCTATGGCCGCTGTGACGAGATGAAACAAGAACGTGTGGCAGTGGAATCACACACACACACGCACACACACGGGCAAACCCACTCGTCAACGTTCAGGCTGTGCGTATATTGTAGTGTGTGTTTGTGTGTCTAAGTCTAGACGTTCTTTAAAACGTCATTGTGCTCGATCTCCTGTGTCCCTCTGGTTCTTGTGAACATGCTGGTTGTGTAACCGCTAGAGGCAGCGGTTACATAAGTGTCCCCCTCGTCTGACCAGCCTTGGGGGTGGGGGGTGGCGGGGGTGTGTATGTGTGTGTGGATGCAAACAGCAGCAACCTGAGGTGTAAAGGTAAAGGAGACGGGTCTTGTTTGTGGAACGTTGCTGTTTCTTGACCCACTGCCCTCGCTCACAGTCGCGTTGTTGACTTTCTAGAATCGTCCCCATTCTCTGACAATTTTGTGTTTCGGCATCCCCCTTCCTGTTAGCCGGGGGTTTTAACCTTCTTATCTTAACAGGCTTGGCCTCGTTGGCCCGTTTGACGCTCCTTCATTTCGGAAGTGCACACTTGCTTGACTCAATCGTATCAGTTGAAGCCTGACTGGATGGACGCTGGTGACGGCCAGGTGTGGTCGTTGGATCACCTCACCCTGTCATCTTATCTAAGCCACACTCTGCTGGGTTCTAACTGGCTTTTCAAGAGTCAGCTGTTCACATCAGTGTTTTACCCGGAGCCTGTTAAGTAATAGATGCATTTATGGTTCCTGGTACAGCGGGCGCGACATTGATTAATTTTTGTGAAATCTCTTCCGTCTCTTTAATCCGCGTTGGATAACCACACATCCTGTCCTCTGTTTGGGTCCGTGTGTGTGACCAAATAGGACGTGGAGGATTCTCCGTGGTGAGCAGGGCGGGACATAGACTGGCTGTCCACGCAGAGACGCTCCGTGTCTCACGGGGACATGGGGCAGGAGGGAGGGGTGCCCACCTCAAAATAGCACCTCTTGAGGTCCGTGGCCTTAAGAGTTTTCTCAGAAACTGTGTCTCGCGCTGTGCAGCGCCGTCAGTGGGGAAAGTGTCGTTTGACCACCAGGGACAATTATTTTATCTTAATGTAGTTTGTTTAAAATTAATATTTTCATTATCAGTGAATCTTTATGTCAGCTGGTCTTGTGATGGCCCTGAATACAGAAAAGACTGAGTTCCTGTTAAATGCGTATTCATTTATTTTAATAATCAATTTTTCTCTTGGTTAGCTTGTCTTGTGATGGCACAAAATACAAATAAAGATACTTATGTGCTTGAATAGTGTGTGTGTGTGTGTGTGTGTGTGTGTGTGTCCAGCCCCTCTCTGAAGTGCATCTCTTTGAATGATGACCACTTTCATCTCTCTCTCTCTTCCTGTCTGCCCTTTAAGTGTCTCTTTTAGAGTTGTGTGTGTGTGTGTACACTGTGAGTACTGTGCATTTCAGGAACCGTTGTATAACTGTTCTGTAGCGTTGAGTCGGCGGGGGGACGGTGAGGCGAGGCAACTGGGACGTGTCATTCGGATGTGGGACGTCTTTGTGCTAAACATCTTCTTGTTTTGCAGCTCTTATTTCAACTCTTCGTACGACATGTCAACTTTTGTCCAGCTCGTACATTTGCTGTCGCAGGCATCAAATGTCTGTGTAATGGTGTAGTGCACAGGGATTGAAAAGGTTAGCATGAGCAATGCTACAGTCCAGAACACTGTACGATTGCAAGAACTCGGGGGCTGTTTTTCCATTGCTGTTACTTATCATTTGGGAGTCTAAAGCATGAAAAGCTTTTCATCTTCAGCTCAAGGGAAACGTTATCTGAAGAAACATCGGTTTTCTGTTTTGCTCCACCAAGGCACTTAAGGCTCCCAGTCCTTCGCGTTAGTTAGCGGGGCCGCTAAATGACACATCTGACACCAAGCGCTTCATAGGTGTGCGCGTGTGTTCTTGCCAGTTGGCGGTGAACATATCTTGTATTCATCCCTTTTGTGTCTTTGGTTTAAACTGAACATATTGTGTGTGTGTGTGTGTGTCTCGGCAGTTTGTCTAGTCGCCCCAAGTGAATTCTTGGCTGCGCTGGCCAACGTGCTGCATGTGGATTCATACTTGTCCTCTGGAATGTGTCTTCTTTTTTATGTGTGTGTTTGTGTCCTGTCTTGTGTTTCATAAGCTGTTCATATTGAAGGTCCCGTTCTTACATAAGGCTCCGATCTGCTTCAGTGGGTCTCTGGGGGGGGGGAAGAGGGAAATGAAGTTTAGGGAAGAATACAAGTAAGACAGTTGAGTTGAAGGTGTGATTTCCAATTTTGTAGGTTTTAATTTAGTATGTTGACGTTTGTGTCTCAGGGGATCGTTGTTCTTTGCAGAGGACAGCGAGTATCTATCAAATGTATCCTTAAATGTGCTCTTTCATATCCAGTTGCATCTCCAGCTTGCGTAGCATGCTCAGCCAAGAAAAGCTACAAAGTGGGAGAATTTAGAATATTTTGACTTCAATGACCACCCTTTTGTTCTCCCCCTGCCTTCCTCACACAGACCAGCCCCACAGCGCCCCCTTCAGCTCCGACAATGAGACTCAGGAAGGCGACGGGGCCGCGTGGCGGTGCACCCCGCCCCCATCTACCTCACCTTCGGGGGAGCCTGTGCTCCATCCGCCCTCCTCCCAGTCCGTGTCCAGGTCCCGCTCCAGGCCGGCCAGCCAAAGCCCCGCCTCTCCCTCCGCCCTGGCAGGAACCAAGAAGAGGAGCTCCAAACCGGCACACATGAGACGCAACATCAGGTACTGACACCAGCGGCCGTCTCAGTCCGGAGACTTTGACCAGACCCACGTGTCTCTTCTTCGGGGGTCCTTAAGGAACTGTAACACAAACTGCAACAATTAACCGCCTGTCATGTGCCGTCAGAGCCTCAGATTTAATAGAGTCAACCAATCTGATTCCTATAGATGGGATTGTTGCCATGACATAAAAGAACAGGTCACAATAAATCCTCTAAAGAGGTAAAAGTAAAAGGTGGCATAGATAGTATTTTTTTGTGTATCATTTAAAAGCCAGAAAAAACAAGTTAACCAGAACATGGTCGAGCACGTTGGGCTTAAATATGCAGTCAAGCCGTAAACATATAGTCTTCCCTTTTGTGTCTGTGTAGGAAGTTACTGAGGGAGCATCAGTTGGAGTCGGTGACCAAAGCCGCCCAGCAGGACGAGTTGGAGAGAAGGCGACGTCTGGAGCAGCACAGCAAGCAGGATTTCCCCGTGCCACGACTGCCTGAATACACCGCTGGTTGGAACATTTCCACCCCTAACCTCAACAAATGCACCCAGTATGTTTTTTTTTTTTTTTTTATCCCTTCTGACCGGCTGCCCTGTCCTTCTCCTCAGGTGAAGTGACGTCGTCATCATCGGTGGCGCAGCAAGAGGCGGAGTCGATCCGACCGGGAGTGATCTGCCTGGACTCCAGCAGCGACCAAGAGAGCAACGCATCCGGCCGCGATGCCTCGCAGCGCTCGCACAAACCCGGTGAGCCACACCGACATTTGAGCCGCCCGGATCCCCCGAGACGACTTACGGCCGCATTTTGAGGTCCGATACTTTGCCGGAAGGCTCGTCCGGCAGTCGCTGAGGAAGTGATCTATCACTGGGGTACATCTCTCACAGATTAAGCAAAGCAGCCATAATAGCCTCATGACAGCCACGCGTGTACTAAATTACACGTGTCGGATTGCTTTCTGAGCCCAGGGTTGTGGGAGGAAGGCAGATTAAAAGACTGTCAGCTTAAATTTCCAGGATAAATAACAGGACGGAGGATGCATAAACAAGCCAAAGGTTTTTTCCTCAAAGGGCGACACAGCAGATGTCTGGGCCTGTACTCCCTAATGGGAAGGCAGGATTTTTTTTCCAGGGAGACAATTTCGTGTTACAAACGCTAAATGTGTCAGAGTGAGGGAATTCTTTGCTCATTTTGTGCGAGAGAGAGAGGGAGAGAAGGGGGGGGGGGGCGCAGGGCTGGTCTGTGGAGCAATAAAGCTGGCTAATCCTGGTTATGAGAACACGCGCACAGTGACATTTCCAGTTGGGGTTGCATAATGTCTCCCCCTCCACTCTAATCCTACTTGTATAACCAGCCATTCACTGCAGTTATGTAAGCGTGCACACACACACACACACACCTCATCCTGTCGTTCCCTCACAGTCTGCCAACTTTCACCACTTGACACCGTTGACTTTTAACATGGTGACTAAGCCACTGTTGAGCTAATCGCTTGAGATGAACGTATCCAGGATAATAAATTAAGTTGTTTTTTATGTCAAATGAAATCTCAACTCTTATTTTCTCTGTATGTATTATTTTGTCAATTTCATTTGTGTGATAGACCTAAAATATTTGATCAAGTTGTCCGTCACGAGACCAAAAATGTCTGATGTCACATGTTGAAAGTCTATCAACGCTGAGGTAGAAAAACCGCTTTGAGCTGCAGTGTAACTTTGTGCTTCCTCCTCGCCTCCACCCGGACAGACGTGATCGATCTATGCTCGGGCGAGGACGACGCCCTCGTCAGCGTCGGCGGCGAGGAAGAAGAGAGCGAGCCGAGCGGCGTGCACAGCGACGACGCCCTCAACCTCCCCGACCCCCAGGGCAGGGTGCTGGTCAACTTGGGCCATCCGACCGCAGAGAAGGACATTTTCCTGCCGCCTCAGCTGGCGCGAGCAGTCAAACCTCACCAGGTATTCATATTCTCTGCTTTTTGTCTGGTCATCGCTAACCATGAAGACATTTCTTACATTGACTTTTTTTTTTTTTTTTTCATACTGTGAAAATTGCTTTGTTTAAAATGTAGATTTGTTGACCTTTTAATTTAGATTTCCTAACCTTTTAAAGTCACAGACGGCCTGCTGAGCACGTATCTTTTTAAGGTCTCTTCATCTCGATCTCATTTCACTTTCCTTTCTTCACCTCTTCGCTCGCTCCGCTTATTGTCACTGCTCCCACTATCTCTTCCTATGTTTCTTTTCCCCCCTTCTGTTCCCCACCTGATTAATTCCTCCCCGTTTCATCCTCAGATCAGTGGAATCCGTTTCCTCTACGACAACCTGGTGGAGTCGGTGGAGCGGTTCGGCAGCAGCAGCGGGTTTGGCTGCATCCTCGCCCACAGCATGGGCCTGGGCAAAACGCTGCAGGTCATCTCCTTCATCGACATCCTGTTGAGACACACCCAGGCTCGCACCGTCCTCGCCATCGTACCTGTAAGCACCTGCTGACTTAATGGTGGAGCGCAAGGAAACGAGACTGGTCGGATCGATGAATCGGAGAACAAGGATTCGGATGGGAGCGTGACTCGGGTTATTTGTGCATTACTTCCATTCCAGGTGAACACGCTGCAGAACTGGCTGTCGGAGTTCAATATGTGGGTCCCGCCCCCGGAGGCGTTACCTCCAGAGACCGACCCGGGACGGGTGACTCCTCGGGCCTTCAAGGTTCACATCCTCAACGACGAACACAAGTGAGTCACAAGGACTTTTCTTCTCTTTATTTGAGCTTTTCCTGAGTATTGACTACTGTTTTGAGTAAAATACAGGATTTTCAAATCCTACAGGGCGGGCCATATCTCCCTCAGACACATTTTGCCGGGTCATTGGTTAAATTAAAAGTTAAAAGGCAGAATGCAATAACATTCATGCAAAGCAGTGAATAGAGGTTCTTTATCGCTAAAACAAACAACAACAAAAACAGCGGCGACCTTCTGATCTGACCTGCTCTTGCACTCTACTCCCATCTGGTCCTCTCTTCCATCCCTCAATCAATGTGTGTGTGTGTGGGGATTAGAGAGGCCTGCTGCAAAATGAGTACAACTTTGACATTCACACGACAGACTAGAACTAGAAGTTACTCACTACCCCTGTTCTCCTACTGCCCAGCAATACCATGAATTCATTCATACATTTATGTTTATTCCTTTGTCCCTCTCATACAGTTTGCAGATAATGATCTAGCTTTTCTTACGTCACCCAGGAACACGGCGTCCAGGGCCAAGGTGGTGGAGGACTGGGCTCAGGACGGCGGGGTGCTGCTGATGGGCTACGAGATGTACCGCCTCCTGACGCTGAAGAAGAGCTTCGTGACTGGGAGGAAGAAGAAGGGCAAGAAAACTACGGGACCTGTCGTCATCGACCTGGACGAAGAGGACCGGCAGCAAGAGCTGCTCAAAGGTGAGAAAGGTGGAGAGTGGAGGAACAATGTGGTACAAAATGTAGTAAATGCTACTTTTTAATGCACCCGTGTAGAACGTCATCGAAGATATTATTTCCTGTTCTCCCCCGGCAGGTATTGAGCGAGCCTTGGCCCGGCCCGGTCCCGACGTGGTGATATGTGACGAAGGTCACCGCATCAAGAACTGCCACGCCAGCACGTCGCAAGCCCTGAAGAGCATCCAAACCAGACGCCGCGTGGTCCTCACCGGCTATCCCCTCCAGAACAACCTGATCGAGTACTGGTGCATGGTCGACTTTGTCCGACCCGACTTCCTAGGTACGGGCCGGGACCAGCATTTCGCTTCGGGGTCCGTTCTTACCAATCGCTCGCTGAAATCCGCAAGAAAACGGCATTGGTCTTTTCCTCTCCAATCCTCTGACTTCGGTTTCTACGTCCATCATCTGTTTCAGGAACGAGGCAGGAGTTCAGCAACATGTTTGAGCGTCCCATTCTGAACGGGCAGTGTGTGGACAGCACGCCTCAGGACGTCCAGCTGATGAGGTACAGGAGCCACGTCCTGCACAGCCTGCTGGAGGGCTTCGTACAGAGGTGAGACAGCTGGTCCCGAACCCACATCTACAGGCAGGGAAACAACATGACCTCCCTCAAATGGTTAACACACAAAGGTTATTTTGACGTTTTGGCTCGCTTAGATAGGATAATTTCCTCACCTTTTCTTCTTTTTTTAAATAACATTTTATTAATTGACCATTACATTACTTTGTTCCAGGCGAGGTCATGACGTCCTGAAGGACCAGCTTCCCTCGAAGGAGGAGCATGTGATCCTGGTGCGTCTGTCTCCCCTGCAGAGGGCGCTCTACACAGAGTTCATGAACCGTTTCAGGGAGGCAGGAAACTCCGGCTGGCTCAGCCTCAACCCACTGAAGGCTTTCTGTGTCTGCTGCAAGGTGAGGGGGGCAGGACGTGATACAAAAGTAATGCGTTGAACATGGCGGATTTCTTAAAGTTTGGCTGTGTAACAGTTGCAACTCATTTTTCTAAATCACTGTTGTAGACACAATTACTAAAATTCCACAATCTTGAGTCAATCTCTCCTGAATTCCTGCAGTCCTCGAAATGTTTCGGCACCGAGATAAATCCCTGTGTATTTATCATGCTCGCCAGATACAGTTATTGCAACCTTGTGAGTGTTTTCACAGCCCTGATCCTCTGTTGTTCTTTAGATTTGGAACCATCCGGACGTGCTGTATGAGGCCTTGCAGAAGGAAAACATGGCCAGTGACCACGACCTAGACCTTGATGACATCCCTTCCACAGGTCTCACCCGATGTCCAACCGCACCCAGTCAAAAGTCCAAGCCCATTGAGAACCCCAACCCCATTGGTGGACTAAGTCTTAACCAGCTGCAGGAGAAAGCCAATCAGGTCATCACTTACGAATGGGTACGTCCAGAGTACAACTAACTAGTTAAAATAGTTTAATATGTGCCCTTCTTTTAGCCTATAGCTATATCGGTTCAGTGCTTCCACCCACATTGCACGGAAGAGAAAAACCAATGATAAACTCATTTTGACCTGGATAAAACTTTAGCACCCATCTGCTCGGCCCAAGGGGCTAGCATCTCTTCTTAATATCTTTGCATGTGACACCTGAGTGTCAAAATCCCACGAATATGTCAGATTGAAAAGTGTGAAGTTGAGCATTCCCAAAAGAACTCACTCTTACTTAAAGAAGGCCAACATCTCTTCAGCTGATCTATGAATGCAAAGGTGTTGTGTAACAGTGTGTTCTCTTCACATGGCCAGGCTAAGGACATCCTGTATGACTACAAGCCAGGCCACCTGGAGAACTCAGCGAAAATGGTGCTGCTGTTCCATCTGATAGAGGAGAGCGTCAGGAAGGGAGACAAGATCCTCGTCTTCAGGTATCAGTTTAAGCAGTTATTTGATGATCTAGTAAACAAAAACTAATTATCGCTAAACAAATAAAATCTCCCCTCAAGTTTCTTTTTATCAGGTGTTATTTTTTCTGATCTAATATTTCTCATCCTTTTGTACATGTGATCCAATCATTCATTCATTCATTATTTTGTCTGCCTTCTGCAGTCAGTCTCTGTCAACACTGACAGTGATTGAGGATTTTCTGGCTAAGAGACCAGTGCCTCCATCGCCCAACGCACCCAGCAGGGACCGACCCAACCAGAACTGGGTCCGCAACCTCAACTACTACAGTAAGTCAGCAAAGTTGATAATGTAAATATATTCATTGTTAAGTGCTTTGTTTAATAAATATAGAAAATTAGTAAACCTTCCACACAAGACCACGTGCCGAGAGGGGCTTTAAATAGGAGGAGACAGGTTCAAGTTTATTTTAGCACAGTGGTGGTATTTGTCTTGACGTCAGTGGTTTGGTTGCCCAGTGGTTACTGCTCCTCTCATTGACTTCCAATGAGTGCTGCCATCTGCTGGTGGTTCCTGAGCACAGTCAGACTTACTGTGCACAGAGGAATTTGCAGCGTGTGCAGAGTAGTTCTGTTTTTTCAGGATTATTTAAAGACTGGTCTCGTGAAAAATGAGGTGATACTACAGTCACGTTGTCAGCCATTTAAGTGAACTGACTTTAACAATGTCAGAGTTATCTTATGTGTCACATATGTTCTCTTAAATCTGAACTTTTGTCTAATTTTAAAAGGGACCCAGTTGCACTGTATAGTGAAGCCAGCCGGTTGGTCCGGACCCTTCTGACTCTGTGTTGGTTGTGTGATTTCTTGTAGGACTCGACGGAAGCACGACGGCCTCAGAGAGAGAGAGGCTTATAAACCTGTTCAACGCTCCGTCCAACACCTCAGCGTGGGTTTTCCTGCTGTCGACTAGGTGAAATACACAATATCCGTTGACTCGGATGAATGATAACTGGTGTGAATTGGTATTCAGGAAATGACTTCTGACCTCTCTGGGCCTCAGGGCTGGTTGTCTGGGCGTGAACCTGATTGCGGCGAATCGCGTGGTGGTCTTTGACGCTTCCTGGAACCCGTGCCACGACGCCCAGGCCGTGTGTCGCGTCTACCGCTACGGCCAGAGGAAACGGTGCCATATCTACCGGCTGGTGTGCGACTTCACGCTGGAGAAGAAGATCTACGACCGGCAGATCTCCAAGCAGAGCATGTCAGGTGAGTGGCAAAAGGAGCTGATGAAGTAAATAATTTAACTAAAGCACACAAAGCTCAATCCTTTTTGAAATCTCGAACATACAAACGTGCTATGTACTCTTATGAATATAGCGTATAGTGAACACCACTGCCTTCTGTTTGAGATCCAGGCAGACAGTAAAAAATAAAACAAAATCAAGTGTTTGCTGTGAGCCTCGACTTGCAAGACACGACGAGGCCGCTCGTGCTCCGTAGAGCTGTAGGGAATCGGCCGTGTTGTTTTTCTTTCCTATTTAACGACCCGTTCCTTTTGCTCTCTTCCTCTTTCCCTCCATAAGACCGGGTGGTGGATGACCTGAGCCCTGTGCTGACCTTCACCAGGAGGGAGGTGGAGTCTCTTCTTCACTTCGTGGATGAGGAGCCGGACCCCTCCCAGGTCCTACTGCAGTCCCACGACAGCGTGGAGAGCGTCCTCCGGAAGGCTCTGCACCTCTACCCTCAGCTGATTACCAAGGTAGCTGGACAAGGGACACACTGTCTCATACCATTTGTTAAAAGTAGGACATGTGTGGGCTACCCTGCATACAATTATTGCATCATTCATTGTGTTCTTCTTGAAAGGCTTTAGACTACTGTCATGTCTAAGTGGTTTGGCATCCATCGATCAGTCTGCTATGGCATGTTTTTGAAATTAAATTGTCTAGAATGGTCAAACTGTTTGTTTAATTCATACTATTTCAAGTCTTTATAGTTACTCGTAGCTTTACATTTATAACACTGTTTTGAATAGCTCATTTTTTGCAGACTGAGAGGTGAGGTAAATTTTCTATCAACTGTCATCGCAAGAACAGATTTTAGAAGACTTTTATTTAACAAAGAATCTCTGATTTGGCGTCTTTGCAGATTTTATTGCACCTAATTCACCCGAACAAGCTTGTACAAATCCAACTTGTCTCTTAAATTCCCTTGGCTGTTCATTCTAAATTAATTTAGACTTCTTTTGAACGAATGAAGAATCTTGAATTTGACACTTTTTTTTTTTTTATATCTCCCTTTCAGCAACCATTCCCTCATGAGTCCCTGCTGATAGACCGCAAAGAGCTTAGGCTGACCAAGGTGGAGAAGAAAGCAGCAAGGAAAGGTTACGAAGAGGAGAAGAGGGCATCTGTGCCATACACCCGCCCTTCCTACGCTCACTACTACCCTGCCAGTGACCAGAGCCTCACCAACATCCCTGCCTTCAGTCAGAGGAACTGGTTAGTGGGTCACATCTGCGACAACCGTTTACACTCTAGAGGTTTTCATGAGGAATTGCTAAAGATGAACACAAGGCATGAACTAATGTAAAAACTCTCAGGCGTCCACCTCCTCGGCCTGAGGAGAAGCCGGTCACCAGTGTCCGCCCGGTCCAGACAACCCCAGTTCCCATGGTGCCCCGGCAGGCGTCTGCAGGCTCTGCTCCGAGAGACGACTCGTCTGAGTCCAGCATCGGAGGCTTTCCTGTCAACTGCCTGCAAAAAGCCGGGGTGTTTGTACAGAGGATCGTCACCACTTCTGGTAAGCCAACTGTACAAGTACTTCTTCTTGTTCTTCATCTATTTCACGATCTGTTTCTCCATGGGAAAAGTTGAGGAATAGTGGATTGCGTCCTTGAGCTCTTGTAAATGATGTCGTCTTTGGTTTCTTTCAGATATCGTGATTCCAGGCACCAACAGCTCGACTGATGTCCAGGCCAGGATCACAGCTGGAGAGAGCATCCACATCATCAGGGGCACTAAAGGTACAGTAACTCCTTGACTACACTCATTTGCGCATTGACCTCTATAAGCATGAATCATCAGTTGTAGCCCTACATGCAATCACAAAGCTGCAAAATGAATCTTGAGAACCGTTGAATATTTAATGGAGCCGGTCAGGGTGAACTTTTTACTTGTACTGACCATTTCTCTCACCGTTGTCTGTTTCAGGGACTTACATCAGGTCCTCCGATGGTCGAATCTTTGCCATCAGAGCAGCTAATAAGGCCAAGACTGCCGAGGAGATTACCACAGCGCCTCCAAAAGGTAGGACAGTTACAGAACCGACATCCTGTTGGTTTGACATGCAGAGATGTAAAAAAAAATACATTATGGTCATTGTGATATATTCAAAAATGATTATCCAAAATCTAACCCGTGGTTCCTTCTCAGAATCTCAGGCCCTACCCGAGGAAGTGTCAACCAATAGCGGTAACGGTTGCCTGTCACCTGACGGGAAGAAGCAGCCCCGCCCCATTTCACCCGACAGCCCGGAGATCATCAGCGAGTTGCAGCGCTACACGACTGGCACGGCAGCCGGCACCGCCTTAGGCTCCGGGGCTGCGCCGGAGACGGCAGCAGAGGGCAGCGTGAGCCACCTGCCTGCCGCCAAAACGGCCCCGACCAACGGCAGCGGTTTTGCACCCCGAAATCTGAGCCACCATGATGCCTCTGTGACTAACGTAATCCAGCCCACTGTAGCCCAAGACCTGAGGGCAGGCTCCAAGCGCAAAGCCTGCAGCCCGTCCCCGGATGAGCGTCCCAGTAAGCAGCCGTCCACAGGCCAACACTCCTCGGCCCCTCTGGCCCCACAAGGCTTCCCCTTCACCGGGGGCTACGGCCTCCCTTCTCTGGGCCTCAGCCCTGCCGTGCTGGGTGGCACACTGGGGAACCCGCTCTTCGTGGGGGCGGGCTCGCCTTACTTCCCGCCCCCCCACGCTCAACTGAGGGACCCCGGCTACATGTACCCGGATCTGTTCGGCTTCGGCGGCGCCGCAGCCTCCTCCTCTTCCGCCTCCTCGTCCACGACGACTACTGCGCCCGCCGCCTCATCTTCCTCGGCGGCGGCCAAAGCCGCCAGTTCCGTCCCAGGAGCACTGCCGCCGTTCATGCTGAGCCCCAGCATGGTGGGCATGGCCGGGATGCTCATGCCAGGCTTCCCTCTCTCTTACAGTCAGTCCCTGGCTAGCCTGTACACGGGGTCGATGCTCCCCGGTGGCCTGCCGTGTCCGGCCGCCACCCCAGGTCCAGCCGGAGCCAGCTTCCTCTCCCAGTTCCCTTCCAGTGCTGCTGCCTGCAGTTCCTCCTCATCTTCTCCTTCGTCCTTCTGCCCCTCTGTGCGGTCCGAGGACCACCGGGGCACGGTGCTGGTGAATGGCAGGAACGGCAGCGGCGGCGGCAGCAGTTCCGACGAGGACGATGACGTCGTTGAAGTGAGGGGACAGTGACGGGCGAATGAGAGACAATCGCCGCCGCTGCTGCTCTCTACTGCCTTGGAGAAAAAGGTCTGAATGTCCAGCCTTTCTTCATCCCCAAAGAGCGTCAAATCTTAATGATGGATATCAAAAGATGAAGCTTGAGCAAGAAGAAAACGCTGCCGATTGGGGAAGAAAATAAAAATCTGAAGACTCTTTCAAGTTACTCTCAAATACAAGCATTGAAATAATACTGTGGAGTTTGGGCCTGCTGTGACCACAGATGGCCACTAGTTGTGGCGTTGGAGACTAGTTGTGCAGCTTTGCTAAATGTGGACTTTACTTTTTCTTTTCCAATTAATAAGATGACGTCGTTTGAGTTGCTTGATCATTGGCTCAGCTGGTAGTAACAGTTGTTTAAATATCAGTATCTGAAATGGTATTGTTAATCAGTAGTTGAATATTGCTACTGTTTCTTCAAATGGTGAAAAAGGTAAAAAGCTCAAACAGAACTTATTAAAAGCATTTTAATAGAACTTAACAATTCACTGCCAGGACAGGGGTATTGTATGTTTTTGGCTGAAGTTAAAGACAATTACTGAAACCTCAAATTTCCTATGAAAGAATGTACGCTTAATCAAATGCCTTCAAACCAGGCCTTTTTCAAATAGACTCTTTCTATTCAGGCCTCAGACGAGGTAAGATCTGATTTTTCTTTTGTTTTTTTTGCATTTTATAAATACACAGAAAAACCATTGCCTAAAAGCATCCAGGTGAAAATGAGGAAAACAAAACTGTTGTTGTGAGGTGTCCTCCTCGTAGCGGAGAAACCACCAACAGAAAATGCCTTTTTGCCTCCATCTTTCTGAATGTTAACTGTGAGAGAAGAGAGCGGCCCCTGCGACTCTCTGGATCTCACCCACAGTCTTACTGTAGCCTAGCGAAAAGCGATGCAAAACACTCACTCAAGCCTATATACTGTTTGTGTTGGTAGAGCCCCAGAGGAATTACTCTTGCAAACCGCCGCTTTGGTTACGCTTGTGTCGTCACTGTGTCCGTGTGTCGTGTTCTTGAGGGTTACAAAAGGAATCGTTTAAAGGAAGCGGAAATATTGAATCTCTCGTTTTGTTCCTTTTTGGTAACGGGGAGAAGCTGCTCTTCTGTTTTTATTTCCCATGTCTGATCTCATTTTGTGAACCCAAACTGTTTTTTTTTTTTTTCTTTGAACGGGACGGTGTAGCTTTGCCAACATTTTAGAAATGCACAAGCACATCGGGGACCTGCATCAAAGAGGATCGTGTCTTAGGAGACCAAACGATGTAGAGCAGATTTGAACTCCAGCGCAGCGGCACGGCCTTTCTGCAGCCTCCTCCCAGTACATATCCATCCCTGTGTACCACCTCGCAGGGTCACACTGTCAAAGAGACACAAACCTGTACACAATCTCTGGGAACGCTTCACATGAACGAGTTCCCTTTTTGATTTAACCATAATGAATCGTTCTAATTGATCCCTTCTGATCACACAAACTGATCTGCTATGGTCTGCACTGTCTGTGTGGAAGAGCTTCTCCCAAAAAGCTTTCAGAAACGGCTTTAACAACCCACCAGTTCTCCGGTTGAACAAGAGCATTCATCATCAAGTAAAAACTCATCATTTCCTGTTCCTTTTCTTCCATGTACATTTTAGTTTAGGCTTTAGTGGTCTTCTTTTTACAAAATTTGAATTTACCAAATGTATTTATTGATGACTGCATATTTATTCATTTGTATTTTTGTACTGTTCTCTTTTTCGCTGCGTTTCTTTATCTTGTTTGTCATAGTTTTATTGTCATCTTACTAGTGTTGTTACTACAGATGGAAATCTCTACGGTTTCTTGTGATTTTAATTTTATTCCGTTTTTTTGCCGTGACTATCTGCGAGTAAGACCCAGCACATGTGGACCAATCAATAAATGCGTTACTGTGCACATTTAAAGAGCGGGTAGCATTTGTAAGAAGGGTAAATTGATGATCATATCCTATTTGTGATAAGTCTGATCAGCTCATAATTCTGAGTAACCGAAAAGAGAAAAAAAGACATCAGCGATAAGATGATAATGATGTGATAACAAGCTTAAAACCCTTTTAATCTGTACGAGCTCAGATTCCATCGTTTGGAATATTGGGCCTGTTCAGTGTAGTTCAGTTTGATTGCTAATTTGAAATTACGCGAGCCATTGGTGTGCATGTAAACAAACTCATTCACTAGTTAGGGGTCACAAAGTGAAGCAGTCCAACCACTCGCTGGCAAAAAAAAGAGAGAAAATAATGCTATTGAGTGTTTTTTCTGTGGTTCTACACCATATCACCGGAAATGTCCATGTGTGTCGATGGAAAACCGCGAGTTTCTTCTGTGTTTGTTTGTCAGCTCTTTATTTGTCTGGCTGAACTTTTATTTCACAGCTTTCTACTTGAATTTACGTATTTATTTATACAAATCAATTGGGTCGGACAAGGCGAGCCAACTGTCTGAATTCCATTTTAGCCTAGTAGATTAAAGCCGATCCCTTTGAGGAACGGCTGTTGTCAAAGCCCGTCGCGTATAATGTGTATGACCGTGGATTACTTTTAGATCCATTTTTTTTTTTTTGCTGATTGAAGTTTGTAAGTAAAAAAATAAAAATGTTCCAAATTATACTTTGTCAAATTTCTTTGCAGCAATAGTAGTAAATGTAGTGGCTGTTGTTCTTTATCTCTCTACCTTTCACACAGACAACCGAGCACATGCACATAGTGCTGACAGCATTGAGCCACTCTTGGAGTCACACAACCGTAGTTTTAATTTGCTCTCAACTAGAATCCTAGGAAATTTAAATTTGTGCAGTTTTTAATGTTACTTAGAATATTATTACATTGGACAGAGAAAATAACTATAGTAACACTCTGAAGCTAGGATTGGCTCCAGACATATTTAATTTGTTTTAGGTTGATTTTTAACACCACACAATGAAGATGGTACCAACAACAATTCGGGTTTATACAAAGACTTATATTGTTCAAATAATGTTTGACCTTGTCTTTGCTTTTAAAACAAGGTAAACATTGACACTTAATGTGCTCAAATGGGAGGCCAATTCACTATTTCAAATGTACAATAAATATTCTTCGAATATGGTAGAAAAAAAAGGACAATGCATCTTACTTTATAAAGTAAACCTGGTATTTGGTGAAACTAAACCTATTGAACTGCCAATATTTTTTAAATAACTTGTGTTTTCTTTATTTAATTAGCAGTCATATGTGTTTGCACATTACTGTCATTACTTTTGCACACTATTTGATTATCTTAGTGGTAAAATCAATGGAATGTCGTATGAATCTGATCATATTGTATCGACAGTTTCCATATTGTGCTTCAACAAATAGTGGAGTTTCTCTGTAAGACCTCAATCAAGTTCATTTATATAGGATGTGGATCGGATTAGGCATGAAACCAACAACCATTGTGTAAATCCCCAAATTCACAAGCTTTGGTTTTACTGTGGCGTCATATGCCAACCACCAAATGAGGATAAAACAGGCCAATATAATAGATGCGTCAGCCTCCATTTCAAGAACGTAATGTCAAATGTCTGAATAATAACATACCTAATTTGCATGGTTTTTGAATTGCAGAACCTGAATACCTGTTTTGGTTTCGTTTGTACACCTGCGCTTTTATAGATCTCATTACAACCATGACTATAATGTTCCAATTCACCATCCATAACTCTATATTGCAAATGTCAAAAGTTATGAATAAATCTTTTCTATTTGAGTGCTTCATTTTTGGAAGTGCGTAGCATATTCAGTGAAGCAAGAACAAATATGATTAGTTTGGTAGTTTTTTAGTGTTCAGATTGAGTGACCTTTATATTTCTGTTTTTTGTAAACCGAGTGAAGGTTCCTGTTTAGTCTCTGTCCTTCTCCCATGTTTTCTTGATATAACATTTGTATGCGATTTCTCTTTTTGTCCATGGCATTTGAGTTCCAATTATTCAATGTCAATCAATCAAACTTTATGTCAGACTCAAGGTCCATATATAATATATAAAATGAATGTGTCTTTGTATCTCTTTCATTCATTTCTCCAAGAAAAGGTAATGGAGAGAGTCAACGTAAAGTACTGCGGTAAAAAATACCTTTCTTGAATCGTTATTGCTTGGAACTCGGTTTCCCAGACTGCCCTGTTCAGTCACGTGACGTTTGTTCACCGGTTGTTGATGACGACGTTCATACGGCGCACGTCAGTTCCTCAGTGGTGTCCCAAGGAGGAGGAGGAGGAGTGCCTGCTAAGATTGAAAAAATAAATAAATTAACAATAACATTTTCGCCGACGACTTGCTCTCAACACACGGAAGAACAATAGTGCGGGCGAATGAAGCTACGGTAGTATGAGAAACATGTTAGCTACACGCGAAATGCCGTCGATTCAGAAGCGACTCTTGAACATTGTTTAGAAGGCCTGTTGCTAGCTGCTGTGTATCCGCGGGGCTAGCCCGGTACACTCAGGGGGCCGCGACGGGAGCTTCGTGGACTGCTTTGCTCAGCAAGGTTTGTACCGACAAAGACGTAACCTCTCCTTCTCAGAGGCGCTCTCACTTTGACACCTAACGTTAGCTAACATTGACGTTAGCTGCTTTGTGTTGACAAGCTAACTCCGCCCAGAACCGAAGAAGTTGGAAACGCATTTAAAACCCGTGGGTGCTAAACACCAGCTGTGATTTGTAACCTATTTTCTACGCGGACTGAAGGTCTCCGGCCAGGTACCTGGATCAAAGGGTCCCCCGACTACGGTTATCACATCTTCCATCGTATCTACTGCTGCCCAAAGTGTGTCGCCTCATTTGAATAGAAAGAACAGACTTTGACGTGTTGCTTACACAACGCCACCTTTAACCGGCTGAACCACAGTATCCCGGATGAAGGCTCACAGAGAAGTGTCCAATCTAATGCTGTCAATGCGTACAGGTGCCCCCTGTTCCTCTCGACATTGTTAATCTCACACCTCCAACACCTCCCATTTTGCTCTCCAGAGCTGATCTGCGGTTTAACAAAACCAGAAACAGCCCACCATGAATCGATACCTGCCGGTGGCGCGGCAGCACTTTCTGGCCGCCCTCGCCAGCACCAGCGTGGTGGTGAAGAGCATTAGCGCCGTGGTGGTGCTCATCTACCTGTTGTCGTGGGCCGTGGACGCCCGGTACGCTTTGGGCGTGACCCCGGGCTACCTCTTTCCGCCTAACTTCTGGGTGTGGACGCTGGTGACCCACGGGGTGGTGGAGCAGCACGTCTGGGGTGTGGCGGCCAACGTGGGCACGATGATGGCCTGCGGCCGTCTTCTGGAGCCTCTGTGGGGCGCTCTGGAGCTCCTGATCTTCTTCGCGGTGGTGAACGTCTCCGCGGGCCTCCTGGCGGGCCTCTCCTACCTGCTCACCTACGTGGCCACCTTCGACCTGGACTACCTGTTTGCGGTTCGCGTCCACGGAGCGGCCGGGTTCCTGGGGGGCGTCCTGGTGGCGCTGAAGCAGACCACGGGGGACACCACGGTGCTCAGGGTGCCGCAGGTGAGGAAAACAAACGTGTTTTTTTTATTCTTTTTTTCTGCTGGTTGATGCTGCGTGGCTGTGGTTGTGCTGCTCTTGGGAGCCCGAGTGGTGACCAGTGAGGAGTGTGGGAGAGTTTACACAAATAACCACTGTCATTGGAGATGGCATACACATAGAGCGGCCTGTCTCAGGGTATGGCCACGGCACATCAAGGACACTCATAGTCGCATTCACTAAATTACATGGGCTTTTCTGATTGTTCAGAGTGGTCGTCCCTTTGCCTTGATCTACACAATGTGTAACTTGTAAGACAACCATTTGTGTCTGTCAGTCTGGGGAGCTGGATATGCTGTGTGTTTGTTGCAAAACCTTGAGAGTTTAAAGTATAGATTTGAAAGATAAGCACAATAGAGTAAAATGGGCAAATGTACACTCGCTTGTATTCCGATTGTAACTTTATGTGTGATGGAATTCCTTGTGTGGTGAAGCTCATGATATTTTATTATTTTGTGATGTTTGTGAGTGTATTTTAGTCTCCCTGGAGGCTGTAGTTTTTTCCCCTTGCATGAAAGCATCTGTGTCTTTACTCCCTTTGCTAACACACTGGTAACCCCCCGCCTCGTCCCCCTTAACAGGGCACGAACTGCCGTTAAGACAACAAGCACATTTTTATCTGTTGCAGGACTTTGAAGTGTTGGTGTATTTTTTAAAAATATTTAATTTGCCTTTTTGATGAGATGAGCTCATAGATTCTTGAATTGGGATTCTACACTGGGGGTAGGGGGGGCATTGGGATTTTGATTTTAACTTTGAAGTAGCAGTTCCTTGATTTCCTGTATGGAAATACTTAATACCTTTTTGTGAGTACACCCCTGTCATACAGTGTCTGGAGTGTACACGTGTCAAATAGAGATCCTGCCGTTGTATCAAAGCCGTAAAAGCCAGAGGCTTAACATCTGTTCAGTTTGATTGGTTTGTTTTTTCGTCTCTCTGGTTTTCATCCTCATCCAAATTTGCACTACAGTTTAACGTATGTGTGTCTTTTAAACTACCAGACTGCTTGTTGTGCTTGGATAAAACTGGCTTATATCACTCTAAACCTCCTCATCTCAGCTGAGTAGGTCAGAAAATGCACATCAAAACTGAATAATGTTGAATATGGCTCCCTCCCTCCACCCTGTCGTCTAACCAGCTATTGTTTGCTGCTCCAATGCTCCAAAAATGTAGCTGACTTGAGTGAATTGTGGGAACTGGCGGCCCACTAAGACAGACTAAGTCTGTCTCCTTTTCCTGATTGCTGTGGTTCTAAGAGCTGCCTCCCTCCCATCGCAGGTGAGACTGAAAGCAGCACCGGCTTTGGTCCTCCTCCTCCTGGCCTTGCTGCGTCTGTCGGGGATGCTCGACACCTCTGCTGACCTGGCGGCATACAGCTACGGCGCCCTCTCCGGCTGGGTCTACCTGCGCTTCTACCAGAGGCACAGCCGGGGCCGCGGGGACATGTCGGACCACTTTGCCTTTGCTAGTTTCTTCCCTGAGGCGCTGCAGCCGGCTGTGGGGCTGCTGGCGGGGCTGGTCCACGCCGCCCTGGTGAAGGTGAAGGTGTGCAGGAAGATGGTGAAGAGGTACGACGTAGGGGCTCCGTCCTCCATCACGATCAGCCTGCCAGGAACCGACCCCCAAGACGCAGAGAGGAGGAGGTGAGTCCGAGCGAAGAAAGAGTTGTTCATAAACGGATCTAATGGAAAGGGCTCTTTGCTATATTATTGGACCTTGCTCAGGGGTTCTGGTGGATCCTTAGTCTTCTTATACATTGAAATAGAAATAAACACCTTAATTGGTATTAAAGCGACCTAAATCTGCGGTGTGGTATATTACAATGCATCCCATGTGTTTTATTCTCAGTTATTCTAACTTAACATAATGGAATTTGGCCCTTAGCTTGCTAACAATGGGCCCTATTTGTTAGTCATGTTCTACCTCAGACTTCGCCATGAGACAAAAAAGCCTTGTTTTGCTTCTAAAATAAGTAAATGAATTAACACCACTGAAGTTTTACTTTTGGTCACAAATGGCATCAAAATTGTTGTATCGATGTAAATTAATGCTTTACCAAGACCCATATGGTAAAATCAACACTGCAGTCAGACACGAGAAAAGAAAGTTTGGGTTTTATTTACTGATAGAAGGGTTGGTGAGCACATGTTGACCAACGTCCCAGTTAGCAAACAAGTATTATTACATTTTCGTCTAGAAACGGGTTGAACTTGTTTATGTGTTTGTCTCTGAACCATGACACACATCAAATATGAGCACCGACTGAGTGAAGCTGCTGAAAGGAAAAACAACTCACGCTGATGGATTGTCCAGAACAAATTAGATTTACTCAACAAATTTCATTTCAAAATTGCCTGTATTAAAAGACCGTATCAGCGAAAAGTTGGTTATTTCACCACCAACTTGCTACCTTCACTGTAAGTTTACATCATTTCATCAGCTGGCTGATTGTGTTTAACACTTAACACGACGGGGGATAAGCAGTTCTCTTGCTAATCACGTTTACAAATGCCCGATTAATTATCATTTTATCACTTAATGCTTCAGCTCTTGATTACTGTCAGGTAATAATGACTTTCCCCCAAAATATCCCAAATATTATTCAACAAGAATATCATGTCTGCCTTAAACACAATTAGGCCCCTTGCAGATGTTTACACAATGTGCTATAGGGCAGTTGGAGTCTTAAACAAGACTTGTGTGGTGGTTAAACTTATGAGGGGGTCACAGAAAGTAACTTCTTCTTTTTACTCTTTACCTCCCCCCCCCCCCCCCCCCCCCAACACGCCCCCTCCCTTCAGACAACTGGCCCTCAAGGCTCTGAACGAGCGCTTGAAGCGCGTGGAGGACACGTCGGCCTGGCCCAGCATGGACGACGAGGAGGACGAGGACGAGCTGCGGACCGACACACAGCCGCTCCTCCCGGGGCCGTCGGCGGGGCCCGGCGGCGCCTCTCTCTCCTCCTCCGCCTCCTCGTCCTCCGTCTCGCAGAGCGGCGGAGGGCCGTCCGGGGGCGGAGCGCAACACCCGGAGTCCAGCATCATCAGCTTCGAGGACGCCCCGTCCAGATCGTAACAGACGGGCCGAGACGCAACGCCCTGCCGGGTGCCACCGGGCGGGCGTCTGCGACTAGTGTACAAATCCGCGAGTAGCTACGCGCTCGACACCGCGACGCAGACAAAAACGTTGGACCGGCTCACACGCGCACGCCCGTGCCCTCAAAAACACGCCGGGCAATGCCATTGCGCGGGCCAATAGCGCGGCGGTGACTGTACGGCGCAGTGTGACGTGGTCCCTCGCCTCCTCTCCTCCTTCCCCGCATACGAGCCACTGACCGCAGATCTCGGCCCACTGCTTCACGTGTCGCTTTCTCTTGCTTCCCAAATAAAATAAAACACAAACGGGTGTACACTGGGTCTTTTTAAAAGTATTTTCCGGAGCACCCGTGGCTTGTTGTGATTGGCTTTCCACGATAAAAAGACTTGCCCAGAGCTCTCTGTGAGGGCCAACTCTACGCGCCGGAGAGACCTGAAGGTGAAACCTTGGCTTTTAGTTGTTGATGTTCAAACGCAGTGTGTGAAGGAGGAAGTGTGGAAACTAGATCTGCTGAAGGTCCGTGCTGCTGATTAACTGTGATACAGAACTTCAAGATTTGAATTGAAGAGAATCATCCTGAATACTTTACCTGGCCGGCCGTTGTCTCTGGAACCGCCTAGTGCCCCCTTTTCTAAATCTCCCCCTCCCAATTTGACCTTCTCTGGAGAACAATTTTGTCATTTTTCTTTCTTTTTTTTCTTTGTATCTTCATCACTAAACAATATCCCACAAAAACCTGTTTTTGTGCACTTCCGAAGTGTTCATGCACACAGATTTTTAGGATGATTCTACGAGTTATGAGATTTTTTTTCTTCCAGGTTAATATTAAGCCCACAACAGGAGCATCACCCTGTTGTGTGTGTGTGTGTGTGTGTGGTCAGCTGATCAGTAATTGGGGAAAATGTTTCCCAATCACATTCTTTCCACTTGTGACATCTATCATCTCTTTGCTCCAAGGATGACTGCTGGTGAGAACATTTTCTTTGAAGATTAATATAAATTGTTTCAAAATGCACCATAAATTCTATGCAGACCCAAAGGTCAGTGATTCATTCGTTTTTCATCCGGTTAGATGTCAGTCTATTGTGGTATGGATCAAATCATACAATTCCCCCATTGTCATCTCATTGTCGATTCAAGTCAGTCAAATGCACGATGTCACACGTTGCAGCAGCGACACATATATAAATTATTATTATTTTTCATCTTCAGGTTGAGAATGTTTCCTAGTTGAAGATTTTCCAAATAACTAAGTGCTGTACATATTTAACAATGAACACAAGGTTCATCACTAAGCCGATGATGATCAGTTTTTTTTTAATTTTTTATCCTGACTTCAGCGGGCTCCTTTAGAAACCATGAAAGAAGAGATTGAACTCTACAAACTAACAAACTGTTGAATTAAGGTGTTCTAATTGAAATACAACATGTTCCTCTCTTCTGTTGTTGATCAGCTCGATAGTTGTGCGAGGAAGAATCTTGCTGCGTCCTTGCTGATGGTTTAGTTTGTCACCGCCTGGGTGGACAATCTCTAAATTAAAAACTAATGAAATGTAAGAAGAGGTAGAGCGGGAAATTCATCGGCCGCCATCAATGACCGGGAGGAGAGAACAGGCCTCCATGGTCCTCCCTGGAAGAGTCTCCTGTGGTTATTTAATATGATTCCGGGTATTTTACACTGTGTTAAAATGACGTTTACACATCTGTGTTGGAAATGGCGGAATATTACAAGTGAAAATCCAAAGTTTTAGAAGTCTTTACTTTTGCTCAGCTTGCCGTTTCCTCTGAGAGATTCTCCGTCACTGTGTCTGCACTGGAGCTCTGCTGACACTTTTGCACTTTTGAGGAGGATCTTCACAGGACCGGACTAGTGTGTAGTAACAAAAGCTCATTGGAAACATTCCACAACCAACCCCTGACCCAACAGTGTGTCCCTTAATACCACGATTGCCAAATTCAGATTAAACTGTTCATTTTGGACTCCAAATTCCAGGCAAGGATTGAGTTATTTTTTCCCCAGATGTAAATGTTTAACGTAAAGGAAGCCATAAGCCATATTTGAGTGATGCCGTTCGTTTGGCTCTTCACTGTTCCTTCCTTCTGCTCATTTCACTGCGCTCTCATTTTTAGCAGGACGGTGTGTGTGTGTCTGTGTGTCCATTCCTCTGTCAAAAACCGACCCGCACATCCAGCATTTGCAGAATGTCACAGAGCGATCGGTGTCATCTTCACAGCGTTTGAATTACAGGTTACTCTCATCGGCACAGAGCCACGAGGCCCGGACACCCTTCCCTATCCCATCTTTTTGTTCCCTTTTGTCTTTGTATTTTTCTCCTTCCTGTATTTCTGTTTGTGCTGAGAGCAAACGTCCTGACTGTGAGGAAAGGAATGAAATCGTGTGTGTGTGTGGATGATGCCTATGTGCAGTTGGTGTCTAAAGGAGAGGAAACCAAGGTGATGAGTCCTGTTGGTTCAAGGACCAGGCACGTGATGGAAATACATATGTCACACTACAGGCAGGGGGACTACGAATGAACCACAGCAGGGGCTCCTGTTTCCCCCCCCCCACCCCCTCCAGCAAAGCCTGGTGTCTCTGAGTTGACAGGGACTAATGAAATTTCAATATAATTGGGGAAGAAGGTCTCTTGGACAATTAAAAAAAATGTTGATTATTTGCCTGTCTTGACCACTTGGTATGATTATGAGCGATATTCACTTATTCTAGCTTTGCATTTTGATGAGACAGCTGTTTTGTGGTCCTGGCAAAGGAGTTCATTCAATGGTTTCTTTTTTTCACTCATTTTCTTCAGCTGTCCCCAGTTTTTTACCAAAAGATCTTGTTAGAATTGTCAGTCTCTCTCTCTCTCTCTCTCTCTCTCTCTCTCTCTCTCTCTCTCTCTCTCTCTCTCTCTCTCTCTCTCTCTCTCTCTCTCTCTCTCTCTCTCTCTCTCTCTCTCTCTCTCTCTCTCTCTCTCTCTCTCTCCCCCCATGTGGACTGTTGCACAAACTTGTTTTAGTTTTCCAAAATATTTCTTTATCTCTATATGAAATAAAAGACGATTGTATGAAATGAAAATGAGCGTTAGTCTCCTTGCGTTACCCTTGTGTTTCCTGTCCTCAAACGTCTCGCTATCCATCCACGAGTCCTACTGAGTCCCTAAAAAGGGAAAATGGTGTTATAACAGATCCTGAATATTGGTAAAACTATACACACTCATTTGTGGTTAGATTTTACAACCATTTTCCTGTCACATTGGTGAATCGTTTTTTATAGAGAATACCCTTAAGCTTCCTGACACTGAGTGTTGCACTAGAGACTGGCACAATATTATTATATCACAAAATAGTTACGATGGTTGAAACAAGCCCTGGAATAACCAAGTCAAATTGCCCCTTCATGTTAAATACTGTAAAAAGACTTTATTAAGGACTGTTCTGACTGAAGTAGAACCAGGACACCCTTAAAGTAATTAAAGTATTCTGTGTTTCCAGGTGAGAGTTAGTGACTTCAGCACTACAACTGATTTACATGTTTTGTGTACTAAAAAACACCACGTGCACATGCCCCGTGCTTTGCCCTCAGCCTCCTCTGTACCTGTGTAGTTACCTACACTGTCCGCCAGGTGGGGCAGTGAGCACAGACCTCTGCTTGGACGGTTCACTGCTGGCTCTCAGGCCATTATAATGAGAGAAACTTTAATGGGCTCAATTAACTATGATTAGGGTAATGACATAGTTGGATAACATATCCCTTTCTACGTGGGGCCACAACTCAGTTTTGTGTAGTGTCAATTCATAGTTATCTTTCGTATTGTTAAAAGCTAAACAAAGTGTTTATCACGGGACCTAGCCCACTTAAACTATTTTTTATACCCCGATGATTGTTAAAGAAAGACATAAAAACAGTAACATGTTTTGTGGAATTACAAAAC
Source organism: Pungitius pungitius (assembly GCF_949316345.1). Lineage (NCBI taxonomy): Eukaryota > Metazoa > Chordata > Actinopteri > Perciformes > Gasterosteidae > Pungitius > Pungitius pungitius. The sequence goes on from NC_084900.1 coordinate 25,423,053, forward strand.
CTCAGCATTGTTGAAATTGTTCTGTACGTTAGAACATACTCATCCACGATTAATCTTACAACACATGTTTAATAGTTCGACGTAAAATAATTCTAAATGTCCATACAGTTTATGAGCCGGTAACTGCTCCGGGCGCTCGTACACCTCGTGCCCGCGCAGGTGTGGCTCTCAAGCTCGTGCACGAACACCCCTCCCCCCAGTTACAAACTACAAACCCTGGCAGCGCGCTCCCGTGAGCTAATTCATTGTATCAGATTGAGACGGGAGGAAGCAACGAGCGACTCGCCTGCTCGGAAACTGCACCGGGAAACAGAAAAAATCCGACAGCAAGCCATATAAACTGCAGGTAAACAACTTTCTGAAACGCCAGACCGCTATGCAGCGCTACTTTTCTGGTATTGTTAAGTTTGAAAGCCGTCGGGGTTGTTTTAAAAGTTGTCCGCAGCTCTGAGAGGCCGTGCTAGCGAATCTCAAAGCTAGCGACGTAAGCTAACGTTAGCTTCCCCATGACCGACCGCTACGCCGCTTCCGCACTTGTCGCACCACACTTGCGCCGCGGAGAAACCCCACCGCGTTGTGCGTTAATACTCCCACAAGACCGAATAACCTCGGTCACACTCCGAGGAGCTGTTCGTACACTGCGGAAAACTTGGGCGACGCTTTAAACATGTAACCGTAAGGACCGGCCTAGATTTGCGAGCCGGCCGGAGCCAAACAATGAGGCTCTCTTCCTGACCAGGCAGCTCCCAGCGGCTTCTCGGACTGCGGTGACGTCAACTTAACGTCAGTTGGTCTTTTCCCCCCCGCTGACATGTTTATAGACCGTACAGAAGGACATACGGCACTTCGATAACCCTCGCTGCGTTTTCTAATGCAGTTATCGGAGCATGCGGAAAGACGTCGTACGTACGCCTTAGTCTAATTAAATGTGTATAATTGGGCCCCGGTGTTTAGTTTGGATCGGGGCCACCCCGCCGCCCGCCCGTTCTCACACTGCGGACACACTGGCCATCTGTTGCCTCTGTGTGATGACGCCATCTTTCTGGTGACCCACCCAGTGGCTCGCTGGTTTGAAAACGGTGCTTGTCTAAACACTGGGGGCTCTCGCGGGCAAGAGGCGCGGGCTGTTCGGCTAGTGGACCACACCAAGCACCGGGTTGATGCGGCGTCCGGGACGCAGTATCAGACCACGTAGGTCAGGTGGTGCTGACCAAATGACTGATCATTGCATTGTGGTTGAGCATGGTTATTGATGATGTGACGGTCTTCTGTATGTGTGTGTGTGTGTGTGTCGTTTTCATGCAAGTTAGAGCCGTGATATATTGGGTGGGTGGGGGGGGGGGGGTATACACACCGACAAGCAAAACATTTCAGACGCCATAGCTGCCTTTAAGGCCCCCAGGGCAGGAGTCGGTGTTGGGTGTTATTTGCTAAATTTAATGTCAGTCTTTTTTTTGCTAATGGCAATAGACCCCTTGGAATAAAAGTTCTCTAGAGGTTTGTGCAAAGGTGTGACATAGTACATTTGTATCAGTGGTGCTAATTGTAGTCCTAAAGGTCCACTTTTATAAACTATCGTCTTTTTTTAATGCTTGAATATCACACAGATTTTGGTGACAGTCTCAATTAGCGGTATGCTCTAACATGTTGTAGCTGTCCGAAGTCGTCATTCTGATTGGTCACATTGTTGCATGAAGCCAAATCAAATTAGTAAGGGGTCACTACAATGGATTGTCATTATGCTTGTTTTCTTCACAATAATGGGCTCATTCGAAATATTGCCGCCCACATACAAGCATGTCAGGTTGCACAGTAGAAACACCTGCCCAGGCTGTCATAAACTGCCAGAAGACTGCGTGGGCCGTTTCCTGGCATGAGCGCAGAGACACACAAGCCTTTTGATGCAACGGCTCCATGTGTGGGTTTTCTAAAGGACATCCTGATGAATCATCAAGTGCACTGCAACCATTTTATTAATCCCGTCAAAGCTGTGCCATGCAGAATGAGCATCCTTCCACCAGATACTTTTTTCACCAGGGAAAATGACACTGGGTACTTTTTGTGTCGATTATATTAAAAAAAAGAAGCAAATTGTGTTTGTGTTAATGCACAAGTGTGTTTGGCCGGCTGGTCTGTCGACACCAATCCTCCTGTTGGTTAGCCCCCGTCGCTCGTCATCTGTGGTTTGTTCATGTCACGGTCTCCTGGCCAACATGTAGCCGTATCAACAAATATTATGATTTCTTTCATCTGCAATGCATTTGTTTTTACTGGACCTTCAGCATAATGCTTAAAATATTAGAATCCGCCCTTTTTTTGTCCTCCTTTTGGCATTAAAAAAATCTCTGATCCCCTTTCCCCCCACAAATTCTTCGGCAAGCATAAATTAGTAAGACACGAGACTGTGAATGTGATGCATTTTTTAAATGCATGAGACACGAGTTCAGTGTACAGACACATTAGTCTCCTTTGCTAATGGACATTTTCCTGTTTCGGGTTCTTATGCACAATGGGCCCCTCCTGTTGTGTTGTTTTCATTGTGCCCCTTTTTAAGAGTTTTTCCTGCATTTTTTTCAGCCAGGAAGAGGTTTAAATACAAATTATTTATTAGTGCTACGCTGATACCTAGATGCTGTTTGGTCTTATTACTGATTCCAACACTCCTGTTGTCCAAAAAGCTTCTCTAAATAAATGTCATTTAATAACTTGCTTACAAGCACATAGACATCATTTGTAGAAAAGGAGGGCACGTTGTTATTTACCCGCTGGTCAAACGTTTTGAGCATTGACCACATAATTGCCTCGAGGCTATAGCCGCCCCCATTTTTTACATGCAGTGAATGGTATCTTTCTGACACTGCTGTCCTACTTTGAGTATTCATCTACCATAGAAATACAAAACATAGAAAGTATGCAGTCAACTAATGGGTGTGAGGGGGTTGAGATTTCAGCATTAAGAGTGATGGTCTACTTATGATCAACTCTTATAGTTGTCTTACTGTAACATGGGAATGCAAATAGTACGAACCGTGTGCTATTGGAGGTGTCTTGACTCGGAACATGTTAACGTCCAGATGTGGTTTAGAAAAGGGACGGGTGGTTTTGCATCAGAAACGGAGCAAATCTGCTGACTGAGGATAACACATTCAGCCAGAACACGGTTAACAGTAGCTGCAAACGCAAACTGCTGCACAGACAAAAAAGAAAAGACTTTAAGGGGAAGTAAGACAGACCCAGAAGGCACAAGACATCCTTCATATGCAAGGCTCTTTAAGAATGAAACAAATTTAAGCGTTGCAATGTTTTTTTTTACAGCAACAATGTCCATGCCTGCTACCTCAGTATCCTGTTTTAAGGGGCCGGGGTGGTAATTAAACTTTACGTAATTTAACACAGAGTTAAAAACTTCAGCTCAGCTGATGCCGTGGAACGTGATGGACACCGCACCGAGCTGCCCCTCTTCAGATGGAGGAGGAAATAGCCCGTCTGGGATGTGATTTATTATCCTCTCTACACGGGGTCCGCTTGTCCTTGTGCAGTTAGTAGGTACAGTGTGTGTACTGTGCTAATACAAAAGATGTCTCTGCGGCATGGCCACCATGGATGAGGAGCGGTGTTTGATGAGTACTTGGTGAATAAGGGGCCCCTGTTGTACATGTTTTAAGTTCTGGTCAATCGCTGTTGTCGGTCAAATGCGATCATAATTGTTGTAAATATACAACAAATTGAATTGTGTCCTTGACTTTTTGTAATAGTTTTTCCCAATACGTAGTGATCCAAGATGCTCTCAGCAAATGACTTTGGCACGAGGGCCACATGACTCTTGCCCCAACTTCCTGTGACCCTGTTGAGCAAGTAATGCTGACAAGTCTGTTGGGTCCTTTACTGTCATGGCTCACTTGAACTGTCTGTCATCACAGCGTCTCTTTTTGGCTAACAAGCACAAAATGTACAGAAATGACATTCTTAAGATTCCATTTTGCATTGCACGACCACCTGAGAAGCCCTGACTGTCACATTAAGAGCCCCTGATTTCCCAGCTCTGTGGTTAAATGTGTCATATGGTGCGCCTGCACTAACTGACTCATGGTCTTGCTTTCACTGCAGTTGCACACCTCTGTGTATATTGACACCAACTTTGTATTTTTTGAAGCAATGGCCCCGCTGTACATTAGCTACGGTGCAGCCTGTTTCCTTCTCTCGTCCTGCAGATCTGCTGTAACTAATGTTCTGCGTAATGTCCTCCATAGTGTCTTCCGTAACTGTCCTGCTTTACACGAGGCTCCTTGATCACAATCTCCTCCTTTGTTTCCCTGCAGGGATGGCAGCCATCCGCAAGAAGCTGGTGATAGTGGGGGATGGAGCTTGTGGAAAGACCTGCCTTCTGATAGTTTTCAGCAAGGACCAGTTCCCTGAGGTCTACGTCCCCACTGTGTTTGAGAACTACGTCGCTGACATAGAAGTGGATAGCAAACAGGTCAGGCTAACGCGGGCATTCTGTGGGTCAAATCTTTGGCATCTTGTTGTTTGTTTGGTGTCTACTTATTAGTTGGAATGCTTCAAGCATTCCAAGTATTGTTCTTCTAATCTTTATTAGTTGGAATGCTTCAAGCATTCCAAGTATTGTTCTTCTAATCTTTATTCCGCCTTATTCATCTTCTTCATATTATTCTTCTATTTCTTCCGCCGCACCTTTCAACTCCTTCACACTTTCAGCTATTAAGACCATTCAAATATTAAAATGTTCAGCTCATTCAGGGGAGGGGTGCTATGACTTTTCAGCTTTTTAGCTCTTATAATTGAATTAATATAAATTAATATCTTCAACCTTTTTAACATGGTTTCCTAATGGATTAAATTTTCAAATCCTTTCAAAACTTCTTCAACTTTCAACTTTTTCAGCTTTTCCAATCTTTCAGCTAGAGACACCATTTAAACTTTAAAATGTTGACACACGTCTTAACAATTTTATTAAAAAAACAGCTCGTTGATATCTATTATAGTTTTTTCATAATCACTAATTATGTTTCATTAGTTTTGGGGTTTCTTTCGAATTTAGAGTGGAGTTTTCCGGATTGTCCCGCGATTTAGAGTGAGCGCCGTGTCAGGATTCAGTAAAAAAAAAAGAGGCACTTTTCTCTTTACGGCCACAATATTCACTTTTCAGCCTTCATTTAAAAAGAAAACATTAGCCGTGCTTGTGCTGGTTGGACTCGTATAAGTTTGGAATGTCAGAGTTATTTACTTTTTGCGTGAGGAGCCTGGTTGTGAGACAAAGTCTGCCCCGAGCCCCATACGCTTCCATACAAATCTGCCGACATTTAAAAAAAAAAAACACAGCCGGTACACTTTTTGTAAACGGCTGTTTGAGCAGTTTTAAAACACATAGAGACATAAAAACTACACTCAAACGTTCGGTAGAGTCTTGTGTCTCTCAAAATGTCATTATTTTTTGGCTACTCCAAATAGTTTTGCTCCAGGAAGCATTTGTTTGAGGTGTGGATTTTGTCTAAATCTCTTCACTCTCTTCACTGCGAGCTAATTAGCGATCAGCTGTTGATCGATGGCCATAAAGACGCAGCTCAGGGACGTGCAGGTTTAACCGTGGTTAGATAACGGTACGTATGGACGTGCAGGTTTAACCGTGGTTAGATAACGGTACGTATGGACGTGCAGGTTTAACCGTGGTTAGATAACGGTACGTATGGACGTGCGTGTCGTGAGTTGGGACGGAGACCCGGGATGAGCAGACCGTAAGTAATGTGGAGGCTGGACCGTAAGATATTTGAGACATGTGAGAGCCATAAGTACTAGATTGCTAGCTAGCTAAACTGCTAACAAGGCTACACCCCGCTGGAGACATAAACCGTGGGTGTGACGTTGTTCATTCGGTGTTGTCATTAAGCTGCAGGCACGTGAGTTTATTTTCTTACGCGAGTGATACTATTAATAACCTTTTCGCGGACCGCAAGAAGGTCCGTAGGTTAATAAGCACGTCAAAAGTTACGGGGAGTGGCGTGACGTTGTTCCTTCGGGGATTGAGCTGCAGATACGTGAGTTTGTTTTCTTACGCGAATGACAGGAGATCGTTTGGTCTTTATTTTACACAACAGAGCGTCAACTTAATATACTATTAATAACCTTCATCGGACCGCAAGAAGGTCCGTCAGTTAATAAGCACGTCAAAAGTTACGGTGGACCAGCCGGGGTTAGGGGGGGAGGAGGGGGTTCGCTGGTGGGCGAAACTGCGCACTGAGGAGTGAACAATTGTAATCGAGATGGGGGCTGTAGTATTTGTGTGTGTCCACTAACATTTAATTGTCCAAGTGAAACACGTAGTACTTGTATTAGTCATTGGCGCTGTATGCGTCCATGTTTATTTCACAAAACCGCGCATCTTTATGACATCATCAAGACATGACGGTTAACTTATCCGGAAGTATCCAGGGGCGTTTCTGATGGGACCGCCACGAAGCTTTCAGTAATTTCTACACTATTTGCAAACTTTTGAGGCACTCACCAACCATGCAAAATGTTTTTATATTTTATTTTGACTTGTTGCCAGGATCTTCTCCTGTCTTGTTTATTCTGTGCACATGGGCAGGTGCCACTGTGTATGGTAGGTTGTGTCATCAGTGTATTAATGAGTGAGAGATGTCATCTAGTATTAAAGCTCTTTGAGTTGTCAGAAGACTAGCAAAGCGGTGTACAAGTTCATTAAGTTTGAATGAAAAAGATTCAGCAATGTTTAGAAGTAATTTAAGCTTTTATTAGTTTTGTATTTTGTCAAATTCATAGAAGCTTCCCCCATTTCTGTTTTTTCCAATTCTTTCAAGTTCGTTTCAGCTTTTCTCATTTCTGTATTTTTAGCAATTTTTAAATGTATTTCAGCCTTTTTTATTTCAGCAATGTTTAGAATAATTTCAGCTTTTATTATTTCTGTGATATCAAATTCATAGAAGCTTCTCCCATTTCTGTTTTTTTGATATTCTTTCAAGTTCATTTCAGCTTTTCTCATTCATGTATTTCAGCTTTTTCTATTCTTTCAGCAATGTTTAAAATAATTTCAGCTTTTTGCATTTTAAGCAACTTTTTGAAATTAATTCCAGCTTTTATTATTTCTGTGATTTCAAATTCATAGAAGCTTCTCCCATTTCAGTTTTTTTGCAATTGTTTCAAGTTCATTTCAGCTTTTCTCATTTCTGTATTTTCAGCCATTTTTAAGTGTATTTCAGCTTTTTCTATTCTTTCAGCAATGTTTAGAATAATTTCAGCTGGTTTCATTTCTGTACTTTAAGCAACTTTTAGAAATTATTTTCAGCTTGCATTCCAACGCATTTTCAGCAGGAAATGCATTTTCTAGTTCCGACTTATTAGTTGGAATGCTTCAAGCATTCCAAGTATTGTTCTTCTAATCTTTATTCCGCCTTATTAGTTGGAATGCTTCAAGCATTCCAAGTATTGTTCTTCTAATCTTTATTCAACTTATTATTATTCTTCTATTTCTTCCGCGCCCCCTTTCAACTCCTTCACACTTTCAGCTATTAAGACCATTCAAATATTAAAATATTCAGCTCCTTCAGGAGAGGTCTGCTATGACTTTTCAGCTTTTTAGCTCTTATAATTGAATTAATATAAATTAAAAACATCAACCTTTTTTAACATGGTTTCCAATGGATTACATTTTCAAATCCTCTCAAAACTTGTTCAACTTTCAACTTTTTTAGCTCTTCCAATCTTCAGCTAGAGACACCATTTAAACTTTAAAATGGTGACACAAGTCTTAACAATTATTTAAAAAAAACAGCTTGTTGATATCTATTATACTTTTTTCATAATCACTAATTATGTTTCATTAGTTTTGGGCTCCTTTTTGAATTTAGAGTGGGCGCTAGAGTGCAGACAAAGTCGGAAGACAAGAGAGGGTCCATGTTTTGTAAACTGCTCGTAGAGCAGTTTTAAAACACATAGAGACATAAAAACTAGACTCAAACGTTCGGTAGAGTCTTGTGTCTCTCAAAATGTCATTATTTTTTGGCTACTCCAAATAGTTTTGCTCCAGGAAGCATTTGTTTGAGGTGTTGGTTTTCTGTAAATCACCGCCTGTCTGTGAGCAGCTTCTCCGTCGCCATGGATACTCCACTCTGTCAGTTGGTCTCACCCAGCTGAACCATAACGGCTGATTAGTGTCGTCACGTGACACAGCTATTCTTTCAACCAGGGTTCGTACAGTCATGGAAAAAAATAACAATACGGACATGTTTCTTTATATACAGCCCCTGAGATTACTTTGGGATGTCAATCTGAAGTTCCACACCCAATAGCGCCCCTGAACTTGGCCATAGGTCCGGCCAATCATTGACCAGGAAGTTGGTGTGCAGGCGAACGGAGAGTGCGGAGGGGGCGGGACGAGGGAGAGACTAAGAGCGATGAGCAATGGCGGATACGATGGCAGATGCGTCTGCTAATCGCAAGTTTAGCTTCAAGTTAAGTTCAGGGTCCGTGTCGAGGAAGAATGACATGGACGTGCGTGTCGTGAGTGGGTACGGTGACCCGGGATGAGCAGACCGTAAGTAATGTGGAGGCAGGACGGTTAGATATTTGGGACATGGGAGAGCGATACGTGCTAGCTAGTTATACTGCTAACGAGGCTACTCCCCTTCTGCTGGGGTGTGACGTTGTTCCTTCGGTGTTTTCATTAAGCTGCAGGCACGTGAGTTTATTTTCTTACGCGAGTGATACTATTAATAACCTTTTCACGGTCCGCAAGAAGGTCCGTAGGTTAATATGCACGTCAAAAGTTACGGGGGAGGGGCGTGACGTTGTTCGGTGATTGAGCTGCAGGCACGTGAGTTTATTTTCTTACGTGGTGTGATACTATTAATAAACTTTTCGCGGACCGCAAGAAGGTCCGTCGGTTAATAAGCACGTCGAAAGTTACGGGGGACCCCGGACGAGCGGACCGTAAGTAATGTGGAGGCAGGACGGTTAGTTATTTCAAACATGGGAGAGAGATGAGCGCTAGCTAGCATAACTGCTAACGAGGCTACTCCCCGTATGCTGGACTTAAACCGGGGGCGTGACGTTCCTTCGGTGTTGTTATTAAGCTGCTGGCGGAGCCCGGGAAGTACACCTGTGATTGAGGAAGCGCAACGGTAGGATGTTAGCCGCTAGTTAAGTGTTTAGCTGACTTTAGGAACTTTATTAGCTCGTCTCCAACGCTGAAGGCTTCACCGCGCCAGCGAATAACGACGGCCAGCCGCCTCACCTCTACAGCCCGTGATGTGCCAGCAGCACGCATGCTTTCTCTCCCTCCCTCTCCCACGCCACTACCCGACGTGAGTAATATCCTGCCACACGTGAATCCACCTTGTCCACGAACAGCAACGTGATCAGCTGATCGTGGCTCCTTTTTTTACGTCTACGTTATGGGTAGTTTTGAATGCTGTGATTACTTGTTTGCTGCATTCAGTGTTACAGTACAGTGTTAAGCTTGGCCTGTCGTTTACTGCATCTATGGCTATATGTTGCTAATGACATTACCACGCAGTGGAATTAATGTACGTTGTTACGGGGAATTTATTTGTTTTGTTCTGGTTACTGAGCCCCCTTCAGTTAGAATAACTCCCCCTTGAGTAAGACTGGTGTTTCCCTGTTAAAGCATGGTCATGAACAAGGGGAAATGTTTCAGTATGAAATAATTGTTCTAAAATTCTCTAATTAAATCATACTTTGAAATTTAACTTTCTATATGGTTGGTTCGACCTGCTACATAACTATACTATAACGAGTCTTCATACGTTTTAATGTGGTGTCAGAGACTGATGTTGTTCACCGGTTACGTCTGTTTGAGGACAGAGTTTAGTTTTATAACTAGTATATAACTAAACCGTATATTACTACAGAGAATGTATTTTTTAATTCTCAGCTTTTCCTATTTCTATTATTTCAGCAACGTTTAAATTAATTTCAGCTTTTATTTCTGTGTTTTCAAATTCATAGAAGCTTCTCCCATTTTTGTTTTTTTGCAATTGTTTCAAGTTGATTTCAGCTTTTCTCATTTCTGTATTTTCAGCCATTTTTAAATGTATTTCAGCTTTTTCCATTCTTTCAGCAATGTTAAGAATAATTTCAGCTTGTTTCATTTCTGTACTTTAAGCAACTTTATGAAATTAATTTCAGCTTTCTGCATTCCAACGCATTTTCAGCAGGAAATGCATTTTCTAGTTCTACTATTTCTTCCGCCGCACCTTTCAACTCCTTCACACTTTCAGCTATTAAGACCATTCAAATATTAAAATGTTCAGCTCATTCAGGGGAGGGGTGCTATGACTTTTCAGCTTTTTAGCTCTTATAATTGAATTAATATAAATTAATATCTTCAACCTTTTTAACATGGTTTCCTAATGGATTAAATTTTCAAATCCTTTCAAAACTTCTTCAACTTTCAACTTTTTCAGCTTTTCCAATCTTTCAGCTAGAGACACCATTTAAACTTTAAAATGTTGACACAAGTCTTAACAATTTTATAAAAAAAACAGCTTGTTGATATCTATTATAGTTTTTTCATAAACACTAATTATGTTTCATTAGTTTTGGGGTTTCTTTCGAATTTAGAGTGGAGTTTTCCGGATTGTCCCGCGATTTAGAGTGAGCGCCGTGTGAGGATTCAGTAAAAAAAAAAGAGGCACTTTTATCTTTACGGCCACAATATTCACTTTTCAGCCTTCATTTAAAAAGAAAACATTAGCCGTGCTTGTGCTGGTTGGACTCGTATAAGTTTGGAATGTCAGAGTTATTTACTTTTTGCGTGAGGAGCCTGATTGTGAGACAAAGTCTGCCCCGAGCCCCATACGCTTCCATACAAATCTGCCAACATTTAAAAAAAAAAAAACACAGCCGGTACACTTTTTGTAAACGGCTGTTTGAGCAGTTTTAAAACACATAGAGACATACAAACTACACTCAAACGTTCGGTAGAGTCTTGTGTCTCTCAAAATGTCATTATTTTTTGGCTACTCCAAATAGTTTTGCTCCAGGAAGCATTTGTTTGAGGTGTGGATTTTGTCTAAATCTCTTCACTCTCTTCGCCGTGAGCTAATTAGCGATCAGCTGTTGATCTATGGCCATAAAGACGTAGCTCAGGGACGTGCAGGTTTAACCGTGGTTAGATAACGGTACGTATGGACGTGCAGGTTTAACCGTGGTTAGATAACGGTACGTGTGGACGTGCGTGTCGTGAGTTGGGACGGAGACCCGGGATGAGCAGACCGTAAGTAATGTGGAGGCTGGACCGTAAGATATTTGAGACATGTGAGAGCCATAAGTACTAGATTGCTAGCTAGCTAAACTGCTAACGAGGCTACTCCCCGCTGGAGACTTAAACCGTGGTTGTGACGTTGTTCCTTCGGTGTTGTCATTAAGCTGCAGGCACGTGAGTTTATTTTTTTACGCGAGTGATACTATTAATAACCTTTTCGCGGACCGCAAGAAGGTCCGTAGGTTAATAAGCACGTCAAAAGTTACGGGGAGTGGCGTGACGTTGTTCCTTCGGTGATTGAACTGCAGATACGTGAGTTTGTTTTCTTACGCGAATGACAGGAGATCGTTTGGTCTTTATTTTACGCAACAAAGCGTCAACTTAATATACTATTAATAACCTTCATCGGACCGCAAGAAGGTCCGTCAGTTAATAAGCACGTCAAAAGTTACGGTGGACCAGCCGGGGTTAGGGGGGAGGAGGGGGTCCGCTGGTGGGCGAAACTGCGCACTGAGGAGTGAACAATTGTAATCGAGATGGGGGCTGTAGTATTTGTGTGTGTCCACTAACATTTAATTGTCCAAGTGAAACACGTAGTACTTGTATTAGTCATTGGCGCTGTATGCGTCCATGTTTATTTCACAAAACCGCGCATCTTTATGACATCATCAAGACATGACGGTTAACTTATCCGGAAGTATCCAGGAGCGTTTTTGATGGCACCGCCACGAAGCTTTCAGTAATTTCTACACTATTTGCAAACTTTTGAGGCACTCACCAACCATGCAAAATGTTTTTATATTTTATTTTGACTTGTTGCCAGGATCTTCTCCTGTCTTGTTTATTCTGTGCACATGGGCAGGTGCCACTGTGTATGGTAGGTTGTGTCATCAGTGTATTAATGGGTGAGAGATGTCATCTAGTATTAAAGCGCTTTGAGTTGTCAGAAGACTAGCAAAGCGGTGTACAAGTTCATTAAGTTTGAATGAAAAAGATTCAGCAATGTTTAGAAGTAATTTAAGCTTTTATTAGTTCTGTATTTTGTCAAATTCATAGAAGCTTCCCCCATTTCTGTTTTTTCCAATTCTTTCAAGTTCGTTTCAGCTTTTCTCATTTCTGTATTTTTAGCAATTTTTAAATGTATTTCAGCCTTTTTTATTTCAGCAATGTTTAGAATAATTTCAGCTTTTATTATTTCTGTGATATCAAATTCATAGAAGCTTCTCCCATTTCTGTTTTTTTGATATTCTTTCAAGTTCATTTCAGCTTTTCTCATTTATGTATTTCAGCTTTTTCTATTCTTTCAGCAATGTTTAGAATAATTTCAGCTTGTTGCATTTTAAGCAACTTTTTGAAATTAATTCCAGCTTTTATTATTTCTGTGATTTCAAATTCATAGAAGCTTCTCCCATTTCAGTTTTTTTGCAATTGTTTCAAGTTCATTTCAGCTTTACTCATTTCTGTATTTTCAGCCATTTTAAAATGTATTTCAGCTTTTTCTATTCTTTCAGCAATATTTAGAATAATTTCAGCTTGTTTCATTTCTGTACTTTAAGCAACTTTTTGAAATTAACTTCAGCTTTTTGCATTCCAACGCATTTTCAGCAGGAAATGCATTTTCTAGTTCATCTTCTTCATATTATTCTATTTCTTCCGCCGCACCTTTCAACTCCTTCACACTTTCAGCTATTAAGACCATTCAAATATTAAAATGTTCAGCTCATTCAGGGGAGGGGTGCTATGACTTTTCAGCTTTTTAGCTCTTATAATTGAATTAATATAAATTAATATCTTCAACCTTTTTAACATGGTTTCCTAATGGATTAAATTTTCAAATCCTTTCAAAACTTCTTCAACTTTCAACTTTTTCAGCTTTTCCAATCTTTCAGCTAGAGACACCATTTAAACTTTAAAATGTTGACACAAGTCTTAACAATTTTATAAAAAAAACAGCTTGTTGATATCTATTATAGTTTTTTCATAAACACTAATTATGTTTCATTAGTTTTGGAGTTTCTTTCGAATTTAGAGTGGAGTTTTCCGGATTGTCCCGCGATTTAGAGTGAGCGCCGTGTGAGGATTCAGTAAAAAAAAAAGAGGCACTTTTATCTTTACGGCCACAATATTCACTTTTCAGCCTTCATTTAAAAAGAAAACATTAGCCGTGCTTGTGCTGGTTGGACTCGTATAAGTTTGGAATGTCAGAGTTATTTACTTTTTGCGTGAGGAGCCTGGTTGTGAGACAAAGTCTGCCCCGAGCCCCATACGCTTCCATACAAATCTGCCGACATTTAAAAAAAAAAAACACAGCCGGTACACTTTTTGTAAACGGCTGTTTGAGCAGTTTTAAAACACATAGAGACATAAAAACTACACTCAAACGTTCGGTAGAGTCTTGTGTCTCTCAAAATGTCATTATTTTTTGGCTACTCCAAATAGTTTTGCTCCAGGAAGCATTTGTTTGAGGTGTGGATTTTGTCTAAATCTCTTCACTCTCTTCACTGCGAGCTAATTAGCGATCAGCTGTTGATCGATGGCCATAAAGACGCAGCTCAGGGACGTGCAGGTTTAACCGTGGTTAGATAACGGTACGTGTGGACGTGCGTGTCGTGAGTTGGGACGGAGACCCGGGATGAGCAGACCGTAAGTAATGTGGAGGCTGGACCGTAAGATATTTGAGACATGTGAGAGCCATAAGTACTAGATTGCTAGCTAGCTAAACTGCTAACGAGGCTACTCCCCGCTGGAGACTTAAACCGTGGTTGTGACGTTGTTCCTTCGGTGTTGTCATTAAGCTGCAGGCACGTGAGTTTATTTTTTTACGCGAGTGATACTATTAATAACCTTTTCGCGGACCGCAAGAAGGTCCGTAGGTTAATAAGCACGTCAAAAGTTACGGGGAGTGGCGTGACGTTGTTCCTTCGGTGATTGAGCTGCAGACACGTGAGTTTGTTTTCTTACGCGAATGACAGGAGATCGTTTGGTCTTTATTTTACGCAACAAAGCGTCAACCTAATATACTATTAATAACCTTCATCGGACCGCAAGAAGGTCCGTCAGTTAATAAGCAAGTCAAAAGTTACGGTGGGCCAGCCGGGGTTAGGGGGGGAGGAGGGGGTCCGCTGGTGGGCGAAACTGCGCACTGAGGAGTGAACAATTGTAATCGAGATGGGGGCTGTAGTATTTGTGTGTGTCCACTAACATTTAATTGTCCAAGTGAAACACTTAGTACTTATTTTAGTCATTGGCGCTGTATGCGTCCATCTTTATTTCACAAAACCGCGCATCTCTATGACATCATCAAGACATGACTGTTAACTTATCCGGAAGTATCCAGGGGCGTTTTTGATGGGACCGCCACAAAGCTCTTGGTAATTTCTACACTATTTGCAAAAAGATTTTTATATTTTATTTTGACTTGTTGCCAGGATCTTCTCCTGTCTTGTTTATTCTGTGCAAATGGGCAGGTGCCACTGTGTATGGTAGGTTGTGACATCAATGTATTAATGGGTGAGAGATGTCATCTAGTATTAAAGCGCTTTGAGTAGTCAGAAGACTAGCAAAGCGTTGTACACGTCCATTTACCAAGTTCATTTAGTTTGAATGAAAAAGATTCAGCAATGTTTATAAGTAATTTAAGCTTTTTTCGTTCTGTATTTTGCCATTTCTGTTTTTTCCAATTCTTTCAAGTTCATTTCAGCTTTTCAAATGTACTTCAGCTTTTTCTATTCTTTCAGCAATGTTTTGAATAATTTCAGCTTGTTGCAGTTTAAGCAACTTTTTAAAATTAATTTCAGCTTTTATGTCTGTGATTTCAAATTCATAGAAGCTTCTCCCATTTCAGTTTTTTTGCAATTGTTTCAAGTTCATTTCAGCTTTTCTCATTTCTGTATTTTCAGCCATTTTTAAATGTATTTCACCTTTTTCTATTCTTTCAGCAATGTTTTGAATAATTTCAGCTTTTTGCATTTTAAGCAACTTTTTGAAATTAATTTCAGCTTTTATTATTTCTGTGATTTCAAATTCATAGAAGCTTCTCCCATTTCAGTTTTTTTGCAATTGTTTCAAGTTCATTTCAGCTTTTCTCATTTCTGTATTTTCAGCCATTTTTAAGTGTATTTCAGCTTTTTCTATTCTTTCAGCAATGTTTAGAATAATTTCAGCTGGTTTCATTTCTGTACTTTAAGCAACTTTTAGAAATTATTTTCAGCTTGCATTCCAACGCATTTTCAGCAGGAAATGCATTTTCTAGTTGATATTACTATACAGCAAAACATATACATTGATTCATGCTAGGATGAATTGATGATTTCCACAAACCTTTAATTTCCCCCAGAACCTGCACATTGTAACTACGAAAATATGTTCCTCTGCAGTGTGACTTCAAGGTTCATAATGTACTCTGCCCAACCCGTGTCCTGACCTCGTTCTGGGTTAATGGGATTGTGGGACCTTGTGTCTTTTTATTGGCTGATTGACTTCTAACCCTCTGTGCTACCGAGGCTCCTTCTCGTCAAGTGTCACACTCTGTTTAGCTTTTCAGTGCTTTCCCTCCGTTTTCAAACCGTCCCTGTCAGATTATATCGTACAGGTTAGAGTTTCCAAGACTTTTAGACACTAAAGTCTGTGTGTTAAATGTGCTATCTATTTAATTTAAATGTAATCTTATTTCTGTTAATAAAAACATTCTAATATTTTGCCATCATTACAGATACATTTGAATAGCTTTTCTTGATTACACTCACAGCATTTTTCTTCCTATACTGATGTGCCTCCCGGTGGAGTAAGAGTAAATCTGTCCATTTTATCATCGCTGTCACAGCGAGGTTGGCTGGTTTATTATCTCATTTGTTGGTTGGCTGCAATGTGAAAGTTGTGCTGATCTGGATGGCCATGGTGCATTAACTTCCCCCTCTTTTTTGTTCGCTTTCTCTCTTGCCACACTCCTTTGCCCTTGACGCGTGTGTGTATCAGGTGGAATTGGCGCTCTGGGATACTGCAGGTCAGGAGGACTACGACAGGCTGAGACCTCTCTCCTACCCCGACACTGACGTCATCCTCATGTGCTTCTCCATAGACAGCCCAGACAGCCTGGGTGAGTGCAAGGTCCCCCAAAGTTAAACCACGGGGAAACGCTGTTTCCGTCTCCATGAGCGGTTATTCCAGGGGTCTTTAGATGGTGCATTCGTTCGTCCTGTGGTTAGTCTCCGTACCACGGAGCTGCAGACGTTTGCACTGACGCGCCTACACAAATGACTAAAAAATGCTTCGGCAGCCAGCGCTGCAGTAAAACAAGTCTGGTCTCTTGTGTGATCATTGTGATAACGCACTTCAGTGAGAACATGGAAAGGTGATAAAAGCTGCGGGTAATTAAAAAAAACAGGCATGAATTTCACAGGAAATTACAGATGTAGCCAAACAAAGGCTTATTGTGCTATAATTATTCATTACATCTCTTGTTAAACCACTGTTTTTGCTGACTAAGCTGCCTGGGGATTCATTTTTATATACAGTTGTGATATGGAGGCTCTTTGTGATTTGTCTTCAGAAGCAGAACAGAATTTTTTACCAACTCCAATTTAAATTGAGTCTTCGTAGATAACCAGAAGCAGTCTTCTTGTGATTGAACTTTGTTAACACGGTTACCGGGTAATTGCTGTGCAATCACATATTTCATTGGCTTTTTTCCATGAGACTTGGAGAGAAGTACTAAAAGATAAAGAACAGGCTTAAAACGCATTGTATAGCTCTGCCCCCTTTCTTTTTTTAGAGCTTTGGTGGCCTCCAGTCACGTTTATCCTACAGCTGGAAATAAGAGTTCAATCACCTTCTAGAAGGAATTTCAGTGTGACAACCTAAATTCCCTCAGACATACACACACACACACACCAATGGCCAAAAAGTATTGCTTCCTAATAACTTTTTTCCCCCCCAGAAAACATTCCAGAGAAGTGGACCCCAGAGGTGAAACACTTCTGTCCTAATGTTCCCATTATCCTGGTTGGAAACAAGAAGGACCTGCGTAACGATGAGCACACACGCCGAGAGCTGGCCAAGATGAAACAGGTACATTAATGTCTGGCCCTCATTGCCAGTTTGTTTGAGTTATCGTCACGTTTCATCTGTTGGTGCCCGGTACAATGAACTCGCTGGTTGTCTCTTGGTCCGATAGGAGCCGGTAAAGTCCGAGGAGGGCCGAGACATGGCCGGCAGGATCGCGGCCTTCGGCTACATGGAGTGCTCTGCGAAGACCAAGGATGGTGTGCGGGAGGTGTTCGAGATGGCCACCAGGGCGGCACTGCAGGCCCGCCGCGGAAAGAAGAGCAATAAATGTGTCGTGCTGTAAAATGGCTGACATATCTGGACTGTTTTCACGCTGGGCTTCTCCAGCCAGGGCTTGGAGAGGGACTGAGGGATTACTAGATGAGGGAGGGAGGGAGGGAGGGAGGAAGTAGGGGGGGGGGGGGGCGCAAGAAGAAACGAGTGCAGAAAATGACTACCGCTGTAAAATGGCTTATTTTGTTGGGAGGGAGGGAGGGAGGGAGGGGGGAGACGACGACGACTACCGCTGTCAACCATTGGGTTCTTTACCCGAGTAACATCACGTTGGGATCTTTACACCAGCTAAATGCTGGCACATTTTGTTTGTCATTTTAGTATTTTCCTCAAACCACTCGCAGGTCTTCGTCCAGCTGACCAGGTAAACTGATTCGGTTTTACGGGGTGGTCCAGATTGGGTTCCCTGTGAACAACCGGAGCGGTATAGTTTCCTGCTTGGAGGACTTGACGTAATATGGGAGCGAACAAAGGGCTCAGCCAATGTAGACTACTCACAGCAGGCCGTTGGACCGGGACGACTGCAGCGCTGATCAACCACGAGGGGACTAAACGCCAAGCAGAGACCAAAAATTAGACCGAGCCGCATTAAACTGTATATCTTGTGCTTCTCACAGCTTACAGTTCAATTTGTAAAATAAGGCATTCAAATAAAATAAAAAAAGCTGGTCCAGTTCGTTGTTTTAACCACGGTGTTGAACAAGTGGCCCCCTGCAGCCGGGTCTTATGGGTAATATTATCAGAGCGGTAGGGAGCTACATGCTCACATGTCCAGCTCCGCCCCGTTGGGTCCGTCACTGCGGATAATCCCGTGCTGACTGTGACGAGCGCGCTGAGCCGTACTCCCGCTCAAGTGCAGCTTGGTGCGCGGTTTGAGGGCAACTAAAGTTGCCCCTCGGCGCTGGTTGCAGAGCTACTTCCTGTGCATCATGGCTTGAGTTGGAATTGAAGTGGCTCTGATTGCCACCTGGATTCCCCCCGCTGCTTTAAATGTCAAACATGTCACCAGGAAGTTTTATAGAGGCATTGTGGGGCAGGACAGTAAATGGCGCGCTGATCATTCATGTCTCCGTGGAAGTGGCAGGTGAATCGTTTTCTGCCCCACATTGTAGGGACTGCACCACTCCAGCTCCTCATCACTGCTGGTTTCACACCAGGACAAAGAACAAGGAGAATATTGTGTTTACAAAGCATCCCCAAACTGATCTCCTTATTCGGGATGAACAGGTATTCTTTTTTTTCCTTTAGAGTAGGGATGTGTAAAGGTCCAGTGTAGCGTTCTCAGTAGTTGATGGCATTGTAGGATGTTATGCAGGGGTTAGTCGGTGGTAAAAGACAAACCTGACACATGTGTTTTATTTAATCTGGGAAACTGTTTATGGAGATGCCAGAATAGTCTGGTTGGCCTGTCATACAGATTTGGGGGTAAAAATAGTGGGTGACGCAGCGTGAGCATTAACCATCTGCTTTGCCATTTTCATTTGGGTATTTTTGAAGGTCTTCATCTCTTCTGTGTGTTGTTCCCTCCCCTTCTTCCTCCTGGCCAACGGGGAGGAGCCTGTTCCAGAAACTTGGTCTTGTGGTGTTTTTATACTTTTATTTCCTGCTTTTAAAAAAAAAGTCAAAAAAATGTATCAGTATTTAAAAATAAGAGGTGGAAGACTATGGGACTGCTTACGTGTCTTCGCTTTAGTTCATTCTTTTGTGCTTTTACCTGAATTGTTTCGGATGATTTACAGTCTGTCGTAAGGACCCGTCAATCTTCGCTGCCAAATGCTGTTGTTGGGCAGTCAGGAGAAAGGCCGGCCTCTCGGCTGCCTGTGTTGAGCGTCGCCGGCTTGTCTTCTCGTAAACACAAACTTGGCTGAAAAAGACAAAGGAAAAAAAAAAACAATAAGTCTCCTTATGTACAAATTTTATTTCTACTTTATCGTATTTTCAAAATCCTAATTTTGGATGCTGAAGCCGTGATGTAAACCAAGCAACCGGAAAAAAACGAGCTGTATGCGAAGTCTGTAAATATAGAATGTGGGTTTGTTCATACTAGACTATACACACGCACAAGACTGGAAACTGTATTTGTAAACTAGCTTTGGTTTGTGTAATAAATGACTTTCTATAACACAATGCTCCTCTTTCTTGTGGTCTCGGCGGCGTGAGAACAGCTGTTAATTTGGATCAATACACATGAACTACGAATGCCTAGCGACAGATGAGTTGCTTCCAAACACAACATGACACACTGTTACCACGTAAAGTGACAAATGATGCTCCATATGAAGAGTTAAAGGAACAGGCAGCAAAGTGTCCTTTGGAGACTTCCAACCCCGGATGAAATACTTGTAATTCTGATCTTTTGCATTTCGTTGAGCGTCATGCTGTTGTAGTCCGCTCCCTTTTAACTCATCCACGCTCCACATTTTGGATTCATGAAAGAAATAACTGCCTTTCTACTTGACACGGAGTTTTAAAATAATTGTGCTTGTGGGTTGTTTTGCATCAGTGATGGATGAAGCTCGGGGTTTTAAGTGCAGATTGTTAAAAAATAAAATCTCTACAGCCCTTTGATTGGACGAGATGCAACGCAGAACCCCGTCTGATCATGAACCAGGCCCAGCAAATACGACGACCTTCATTGTGAAAACGCTTTACTGCTTTTCACTATTCTATTTTCTTGTGTATATTGTTCTATCTGATGTCGTTGCCTGTAGAAATGAACATTCTGCTTTGCTGCTTTGATTAATTCACTTACAATGTATCTAAATCGAGCCTCTCATAAGCTCATTGCTGCGTGGCGCGGAGCTCCTTCCGATGACTGTTTCACTGCACCACAAACCACCAGGCGTGCCAGAAGAGGAGCCGCTGTGTGGGATGCCGAGGCGAGGCGCTCGTGGCCTGTGTGGGCCGATGCTGGGTGCTGTGGAGTGATATCGAGAAGCTCTGAGCTTTTGGACCTGCTCTGGGACCCACAATGCACCACAGCAGTTGCGTAAGGGCCGAGCGCAGGCGTGAAAATCCAGGAATAAAGTGGATGTACGAGCAGGACGGCGCACTCGGTGATCTCTTGGTAAAGAAATACATCCTCACACTTCATCACAACTCATTTGGTCCCGACAGTGTCTAAAATATGTGTCTGATACCGCTTTAAACAGATTAAACCATCCTTCTGTTTTCGCTTCATTACATTACATGTCAGTACTGCAGTGTGGAGGACACGATAGGGAGGAAGTATTGGTATTCATGACGAGGGTATTTCAAGTGTCCTGAATTGTGCGAGCACAATCTGTAGGGAGTCGTTTTGAGCTAAAGCTGAAAAATTGATCATTACAGCCATCTTCTAAATAGAAGATCCAAGGGTGAAGTTTGTGAACTTTTTGAAGTTATTGGCCCCATACATTCACAGCGCTACAGGAGGTCTGTGTGGTGTGCTAGAGGAGGAGGTGTGGACGGGTATGAGAGGAAACAAGAAGTCAGTCTGTGCCTCTGTGAAAATGACATTTGTAACCTTACAGTGAAACGCCTCACTATCGGCCTAATGAGAAGTAAATTGTTACCTCTCAATTCAAAAGGGGAAATCTGTGTGATTGCTTTACATCCTAAAACAAGGTATTGGACCACACCTCTCTGAAGACAATGCATTATAAAATTCTGTATTTGCCTTTAAAATGGTCTAAACTCATAATGGAACAGTTAATCCATGTCAGAATACATCTTTTATTTTATTCAGAATCATCCACTTTGGACAAACTTTACTTCCGCTAAACAGTGGTTTGGAAACGTTTAACCAGTAACTTTAGCTATGAGTAGGTGTTATGGAGGAAAAGATTACCTGTGAGAATTAGATTGGTAGATGTGTACTTGAGTACTTGATCAAGTGTACTTAGTTACATTCCAGCGCTGGTTTATTTGTGATTTCATCAGGCACAAAGATGGTGTCATTACACGTCACAGAGATTCCACGTGTGATGTGCTATCTTTCTTAGTGATTCACATCATGTGCAGCCACGTAGTCTAAACACACACATACGCACAAACACACTCACACACAAACACACGCCCTTGGGTTTGGATGATGATTCTAAAATCAAAAGAGGCCTCTTGTTGGTGGTTTACCAACAAGTAGTCCCAGCTATTCTGTAAGGGACACCCATCACTATTCTACACTGTTCCACTCATGAAGGAGGGGAGGGGGGGGGGGTGGAATCTGTGGCTTCCTCCAGAGACATTTAACATGAAGTCAAAGGGGAAGGAAGGAAGTTCGTCACCGGCTACTCCACCCAAAGCTGGTGGCCGGGCATCGTGTAAGACACAAGGCTGCCTGTGAGGCAGCACTGGTGGAGGAATGACCGGCAGAGACGCCGCTGAGGAGGACGCCCGGAGACGTGGCTTCTCCCCTTTGGATTCCTCTCCGCACGTCTGGCCGCTCCTCCGTCGGCCTGCCGGAGAGCAACAGCGCACAGTGGAGCTCAACCGCCGGCTTTATATACCGGTCTATTTTTAGCCTCTCGCGAGCCCAACTATTTTTAACCAATATGAGCTCGTCACCCGCCAGACTTATCCAATGGGATGAAAGGCAGCGGATGGGGAGGCCGTCCAATGGGAGGGAGCGAGATGAGCGAGGGGGCGGGATGCAGGAGAGTCTATCATGTGCAGCGAGGGAGGAGACGGGGACAGACCTCTCACTCTGCCGCTTTGCAGCGCACCACCAGAGTCCTGGAGATTTTAAAGCTCATTCAAAGGCCCAGACAGGCAATGCGTTAGCTCTGAGAAGGCTCCATTCTCAGTAGATAAAAAAGAGAAGCATTGTGGTCGACCTGAGAGAATAAAGCATTAACAAATAACAATCACGGAATTTGTCATTTCAATAACGACAAACACAAGAGATGACATTACATTTCTGCCAATTTCAAGCTTTATCCCTTGCCTCATAGCTCGCCTGGTCCTATCTTCAGGGTTCTCTCTTTTCAAGTCTGCAATGAAAACCTGAGTAAGACAATTTCACAATTTGACTTCATATTTGTTGCTCTCAATGTAGATGACTGAGGTTCAGTCATAGAGCAGAGATCCTTCAATTACAAGATCGGTAGTTTGATCCTCGGATCCACTGACTAGTCCATGTCGATGTAATATATAATGTAATGTAATATATATATATATATATATATTTATATATTTATATATATACTGTATATAGACAACAGATGACAATAGAAGACAGATGACAATATGTTAATGTTAACAATATGTTCACAATAAAACACAGTGCATTTAAATATAGTGGATATATATATATATATATATATATATATATATATATATATATATATATATATATATATATATATATATATATATCATGCCTCATGCCTATGAAGGGTCTGCAGTGATTTTTCCTCATTTTACAGACAATGCTGCTGCATTTGGGTGAGAGAGTGAAGCTTCTCTCTGTTACTGTGTTAGTCATCGTCGAATAGACGATCTTCGGTGATGACTTTGGACTGATGGGACTGTTTTTGCTGTCCGATGTGTATTTTCTCATTGTGGCTGTGAAAAGGATTGCCCCAGGATAGTGAGTCACGCCTACACCCACCTACTCTGTAGATTCCAAAAGTTTATTTTTAGGCTGTCTGCACCGAAACACAACGCCCATCTGTGACGATTCCTCTGGTGAGACAAGTTTATAATCTCCATGACACATATAAAAACAGGGTTAACCGCAAAATGTAGTTTCTCAGGATCTCTGAGATTACTCGGCCACAGTGCTGGTTATATTTTACTGAAGGTTCAAAACGTTAATCTTCAAGCGCGCCCCCGACAGCCGCGCCCCCGCAAGAAAGATTCCAACACATCATGACGGGAGCGTGCAGGACGATCAGTCAAACCCACCACTCCCCGCAAAACACCCACTCGTGAAGGACTTCGCGTCTGCTGAAGAATTCAAATCCATACGATTCTCAGGGTATTAATTCAGATGGCAAATATATATAAAAATGTAGCCCTTAAAGAAAAAACCATTGTAATCGAATACATTATCAATGACTGCTAACAATACCATGTACGTGAACACTCTGCACGATACACTATGTGAATTGTAATAAATAACACCATCTTTGTGTCTGGAAATTATTTTATGTAACCAATTTCACAATCTAAATCCATTTGTGATTCACAGCAGGAAGGACGCCAAAATGCGTTAGAGTAAAGAATACATCAGGTAATTCAAGGTGTCATTTCAACCAGTCATTTCTAACGTTACCAAGAGCAACCAGAGGCTGAACATCAGCATTTAGATTTAGTTCAATATTTCCCTCAGTTTTTTTAATAGTAAAATAATGCCTGCTCTCAAAACAGCTTAAAGGGAAGCAAACATTCAACTGCGCTTTGTTTTCTACACGTCTATATGTATATATAAATGTCCTAAACATTGCCGCATTGAATGCAAGCTTGTGCTCTGTTAGGCAGGGCATTCTGAATTTACACAGTCATACGCTGGCCTCTAGTGATATGATGCTGTCATTACAACATCTCACGTGCAGATGTGTTAGTCGCTTCCTCTCTTCTGTGACGCTGAAACCATCGTGGCAGGTTTAATATAGGTATGTGTTCGGCTAAATGCGCAGTCAGAATTACTTCTTTTTTTTAAAAGTCTCGTTGGATTTACTCTCTTTGAAGTTCTCGTGAGAATTCAGTTTCCCTGAGCGCGAGATTTCAATGAGGTAAGCGGCGGGAAGAAACGTAAGATGGCAGCAGAGTCCCGCCCGCGTGAGGTGGCGTGCTTCGTGTTTATTACCTCAGTTCATTCGTGAGAGACACACGTGATAACGGTCAATAAGTACATTTGGGTAAGGTTTTGGTCGTTCAAACTCATGTTATTTTTAGACTTGGTAATCTTAATTTATCTCACCCTGCAGTTATTGTTGCCTTCAAGACATTCAAGAATAAAATAACTCTAACATTTACCGTATTTTCCCTGCTGAGGACTACCACCTTATCCCCATGATAAATACTATTTCACATCACCTCTTAATGGTACTGTTGGATGCTGTAACTATTGTGTCAGAGACAAATAATATTAATTCACATCACTCACATCACTTCACCTGTTCCTTTTTAGCTGTCTCAAGACAAGACAACCAGTTGCTAACACTCTCATCTCTAATAAGAAAATGACTCTTTAAGTCTTAAAGTACATATACTACATTTTAAAATGCATTTATACAACATTTTAAGTGAACAGTATAGGGTGGTTCAAGCTAAAATCCCGTATGATTCAATGAATGCTTTTTTGTCTCTTCTTACCAAATTACTTACACCGACAACAAGTATCATATACACTGTATATGATACTTGTATACACTGAATTGGTTACATTAGGGTTCATATCAGCCTGAAAAGGAGGCGCAAACCTCATGAAAGTAAGCAGAGGGAACAACAAGAGGACAATGAGATACTCATTAAATGATTCTCACTCAACCTACCAATCACAGTGAATGCACATGAGTTAATAGATGTGTGTGAGAGTGTCTGTGTGGTTTGCACAGAATGGCAGCGGCAGGATCTGAGGCCAGTAATGATCACGACAGCGGGAGCTCACCCGCTAATTCACGAACTCACGTCACTTGTCAGAGACAACACCAAAGCCTTTTTGTTCACCCTTCCCGGGAGGCCATTAGGTGTAATTAACAGGCTGACTGATCAGGTAAAGTTGGCGAAAAGCTTGTAATTATCCCGTCTCCATGACCCGGGAGTTTAGGACCTCCTTGTAAATCAGATTTATGGCGGGAGCTTTAAGGTAGAGGTGAAAGTTATGAGTCTGTTAAATCTTTTCTCCTCACATGTGATGCACATGGCGTCTTCAGCAGAAGGAGTGGCTTTTGTTTGGCTCTACATCAAGCTGAATGATGCTTCTTGTTGCTAGCGACTGTGCCGGCATAAGACACGCAACGAGACTCAGGGAATCGTGAGTCATTGACTCACATGTTCAAATGATGAAGGGTGCACCCACAGTTTCCGGCTTTGCTATTGCAGTGCTATCACTGAAAATTGTCAAACTTAAATATGAAAAATGTAAACTACTTGACCAGTGTTTTCTAATTTGAGGAATTTCACATGAAAGGCAAACACTATAATATTAGTCTCCGAGACTATATATTATCTTTGCAAAGGGCAGCACTTTGTCAGAATAATGCCTCAGAGTAATAGCAAAATAGGTCAAATGTCCATTTTGTAACTGACTAAACAAGTAAATCAGACAATGCAAACATTTACACTTCTACACTCAACATTAAAAACAGACTCTTTGCAGATTTTCTGCTGTGGCCAAGATTGTTGAATCGTATGTTTCCTGTACGTATTCTTGTCACATGCAGGACTGAAAATGAAAGTGAACAAAGTTTGATTGACAAGTGATCCTAGAACAGGACGATGGCCACGCCAGAAGGCCACAGCCAAAAGAGTGAGAGGTAAGCAGGAAAAACTCATATTACAATAAGAATGATGACAATACTAAAAGTGTATGTGTTGTTCATTCAAACAAGCAACAACATATTGTTTGTAGGTATTTAGGGAACAACAGAGTTTTGTTGAGCTGGATTAAAAGGTGCCATCAGTCAGTCTGTGGGACCAAGAGGAAACCTCTTCTTCTCCTGATGAATAATGAGGTAACTTAACTAACAAGCGGTTCGCTGAGATCTGCCTTCACGCGAGGTTGTGTAAACACCAGGTTACGGGCCTTCTAATCTTTTAATTAAACTGCTGGGTGATACTGAAACAAAGAAAAACCTCTCTCTAATTATGCAATATACAATAGCAAACAAGTCTGGAGAATGAATCATTTAGGAATCAGAAATCCATGGAGAGACTGTATACTTCTTAGGTTGCAGCAACCTAAATTCATTATTTATCCCAGAGAATGAATAAATTGTCTCAGTTAGCCTACTATTGAACTCAAAGCTGGGGAAAGACGGTGCCTGTGCTGCCGTACCCCAGCGAGCAGCTTCCTAATGAAAATAACACCGCTAGAGGAACACGCTTTAGTGATTGCATTCTGGGCTGGGAGTGGAGCCTTTGAAAGTAATGACTGAAGAGACGGAGTGAAGGAGAAGATTTGTTTTTAAGAATTGATTTAATGATTACATGTTACTTGTAATGCACTGCGTGGCTCTCCCTGCATCGACCTTCACATGGTCTGAGGTCCTCAAGCAGGAGCCTGCTGGCTTCTTATTGTTTAACTTTTCTCGAATTGTTATTCTTCCGGGCAAATCAAGCATTATTGAAATTCACTGCGTTTCATTTTTGCTGGGAGAACACTGGGTGATAAAAACGTGTTGTGTGAAAGTCCAAGTACTCAAGGCAGTGAGGGCAAAAGGAAGCGAGAGACGGAGAGAGTGAGAGTAAGACAAAAGGTGACAGCTGATTCGTCTCTTTTGTTTCCACTTTAACTAGGTTTTCCCAAAGGAAGAAATGAATAGGCGTGCATGCCGGCATTGCAGGGTGGCCACAATGATCTGGGATCTCGCTCCCTCCGCCTCCCAGACAGAGTGAGGGAGGGGAAGGGAGGGAGGGAGGGAGGGAGAGAGAGTGAGAGCAGTCACATGCAGAGAGGAGCCGGGACAAGAGACAGAGCAGAAGAGAGCTGTCAGGTTGCGAGGAGGCAGCGGAGAGACGACTCTGAAGCCCACACACACACACACACACACACACACACACTCGCACGCGCTAGAAAACGATATACAAACACACAAACTCACAGAAGGTAAAGTGTGTGAGCGCTGGTCTAAGGAGCTGCGAGTGTTTTTCAGGATCTGGAGTTATTGAAGCCTGACTAACACAACTGTTTGGATTCAGCATCTTTGCAACTTGGACTTTTGGTTGGTCAGCGGTGCGACACTTGGTTGGACCAAGCGTGTGCGTGTAGCTGTCTGAGTGTGCATGAGTGTGTGTCTTTGGATTTGGCAACGCTGAGATCTGGGCTCACACTGAGTTGGGCACTTGTTACTGTAGTTGGCCTGCATTTGTGTGCGTGAGGAGCAGCGATGAAGTGGCCGCTGACTGCGCTCCTGCTGGCCCACTTAGGGGCTTCCTTAGTGGGGGCATGGAGAGCATCTCAACCCAGACTGCAGTTTACACACTCCGGTAAGAGGCTCTTTGTTACTAGTGCTCTCTCTTTGCTCTCACTGTCTCATGCATCTGTTGCCTTGTCATTCTCTAACACACACACACACACACACACATGCAAACACTCGCGCAGGTGAATCGTCTCTCCTCATCTTTCCGTTTCCCTCACTGCCCGTGTGATATGCGACATGTGGATCACAAATGATTCCACGTGCCTCTACCTGTTTGGTTCCTGTCCCCCCCGCTGTCTCACAGCCCTCCCTCTGCAATAAGCTCCATATGATTCATATTGCCAATCAAATGGGGCATCATTTAAGTGCTCATTTTCACTACAACGGACTCGTAACGGTAGAAAGTTTCCTGGATTACATATTCAGAAGGATTGCCATATAAAGTCAGAGGGGGTTAGAAGAAACACAGGTTGTAAATGAGTCATTTATTTATTTCAACTTATGTGTAAACTGTGTTTATTTGTACAAGTACAACTGATGTGAAAAGCTGCACATATTCTGTACTAATATACACCTGATAACTGTGCGTACACTATGACACTAAGTAGACCGGGGTCAAAGTTTAGCGGCTGTGTCTCTTTAGTCCGTAGATGTTGGCTGAGGACAGTTTGGATCCTAGTTGCATCCATCTGAGTTTTCTCACATTTCTTTTGAAATTCAGCTATTTTGGTTCTCGCCAAAATACATTGTCCCTGTTATTTCCAACAGGACGGAACCCCCTGGGGATTTGAAATCAAGTGTCCATGTCTCTTTGTCCCAGTTATTAACAAATAAATAATAATCAGATGGCTTCAGTCCAAGATCCGGATCAGCATCAAATGAATTATTTCTGTGCATCACGGTGAAGTCCAGGCCGAGGTCACACACAGACAGACACAAGCTCAAAAAATGGAAGAAGAAACTCCATCATTCATTCAACGTGTAATTACAGTTATTTAGCTCCTGGATACATTGGCTATGTACTCTGATGTGGTTCTGCCTCTCTTTATTCATGCTGCTGTCAAACACGTTACCGGCGTTGAACAGTTTGGATGCCTGTGTGTGGTTTTGGACTGGAGCACATGGGTCCAATCTTCCATCACATGCGTAGGTTCGCATCACTGGAGGATGGGAGGGAGAATTGAGGGACTTTGAATTGGTGAATCCTACCCTGCAGACAGCATCTGAGCCATGTCTTCTGTCGTTTGGGTATAACTACTGTGACAGTCAAAACTAATGAGGTAGCAGAAATCTGCATATGCTAATTGAAACCAGATTTTTGGTGTGAGTCTGAGCCTTATTCACAACGAATCACCTTCAAATTAAAAACTTCTCTGAGCTACCCGGGCCTTTAGTTACGCTCACATGAACTCGTGTTTACTGGAGACACCATGGCTTAAGAAACAAACTGATTACACATGTTGACATAAGCCCAAACACAAAGGCTCTGTGAAGGGGACGTGATGAGGTTGAAGTCAACCGACCGTGACCTGGAAAGAGAGGGAAAAGGGAAACCTCGTCAGATTCTCCCAGGTGGGAATTCAGCTCTAATGAAAGCTGAATGTGATAATGTGGAGAGCTGCTGAAGTAGCCGTGAGTGTGTGTGTGTGTGTGTCCTTGTGTCTTTGTGAGCGTGTATAAAGTCGCCTGTGTGTGTGTGTATCTTTGTAAGCATGCATGAAGTATGTGTCTGCATGTCCTTGAGTGTGTGTGTTGTGTTTCCGCTGATGGCTTTGAACTAGAAGGGTCGTTTGTTTGACTGTGTGTGTTTTATGGCTACAGCAGGCAGAATGTTCATCTTTGGGAAGAGAACAGAAAGAAATATGTGAGGCGTGTGTAGGGATTGGGACCACCATTACGTCTGTGTGTGTGCGTGTGCGCTCTCTCTGTGGGAGCTCCATGTTGTGGTCATTTCCCTTCCCATCACCACAGAGGCTTTTCTCAGACAGAGGGAGGAGATTGGTTTTTGTCGGGGAATGGCTGTAATTAGAAAGGGATTTTGGGCCCACTTAAACACTTTGACGACTGAGGTTATTCGGCAGTTTAAAGATACTGTACGTTTGGTTTTCCTTCAGCTTTTGAAGTCATAGCAGGAATCCACTGTAAATAAAGTGGCATTGCGTGGAAAACGATGTAGTGAAGCGAGGAAACCAAATGACAAGGAGAGAACACAAATATGCTGTCTACAAACTAAATGAAATGGATTTATTTACAGTTACAGATCAGCAATTCAATAAATACGATAACAAACGGCATAATATAGAAAGCAAGACAAATCTAGAATATAAAAAAGTAGTGGTTATTCTGACAAAAAACTCTGTTTCAGTCTCCAGTAATCATTCTGTAAACAGGGGGACCATTTTATAATAGGGAAAAAGTGCCTTGTGCTCAAAATTTGATTTGACCAAAAAAAACTAACAATTAAGCTGAATTTTCACATTTTAATTTCCTCTACTGGCTGAGAAACTCTTCTTCACCTCAATAAAAGACATAGAAAAGCCTCACCTGTTTCATGCATGGTTGAAACGTGAGGCCGAAGCTTTCTGAGCACTGGGGCTTGAAGGATGAACTCAGGTTAGTACAAAAATAAACTTTGTAAGATGCCAATGAGCAGACTACTTTTCTGCAGCCGCCCTCTACACCACTTACTTAACTTCAGAGGCAACGGAGTGACATCCACGATATGAAAATGAAAATGGAGAGCAGGGATCACATAGGGGACACGAGACACAAGCAATAATGTAGAGAAGCCACTATTTTTAGACGTCTTTGTTTTCCAGTCGTATACATTTATTCCAAGGTTATTTATTTATTTATTCCTTATAGTTATCTGATGAGTTAACCGCTGCAGCACCCCGAAGGAAAGTCAAACCCACAAATCCCTGCCTCAATTGCCCAGTGCCTTGTCCATTAGTTGTAGATGTCACAGAGACGACCCAAATGGATATGAATGGATGAACAGGAACATCAGCGAAAACACGCGTTACACGAGACAAAAGCCTCGATGCAGTGAAGCCGCAACGCTTCAGTGCTCAGAGGCCTTTGTCTGCAGCACGGAGGGGGTTTCCAACCATGTGTCAGAAAGTATTGTAGGTTTGGAGAGCAAAGTGACCTCTCTGCAACCCATCACTACACTTTGAAGGGGATTCAAAGGGTGGGGCCCTCCATTACCGGAAAGTGACTGGCTTTGAGCCATCGACCTCCAAATCTGTCCTTTGAGTACATCAAATGTCTTCAAAGTCACCAAGTCAGAGGAGGACGGTTTTTATCAAGATGGTACCAGGACAGCTGGTCGCCTCAGGGTGTTGCGTTGTGTACGCCACTGTGCTGCCACTGACGATCAAAACTGGAACCTTCGGGCTGGACCCCAAATTCCACCGAGTCAGACTGCGCCGACGTTTTGATCAGCGGAGCACGTAGGAAGACCCTTTCCTTTCTTTCTTTCTTTTCTTTTGATCTTGCTGACGAAATGAATGAATTGCTTCTGGTCTCATCTCAGAAGGATTCCTCCCTCCGGGCTCCTCTGCACCACGAGGGCCGCTTTGTTTCCTGCTGCGTTATCGGCGTCACCAAAGTCTTTTGAACTTCCCTGGAGCACCGATAGCTGAGATGGTTTCGACCCATTGACCTCTAGGTGAAGGACCCTGATCGCTGCTGTCGACCCCCCAAGATGGGTCTGGGAGTGCTAGCAGCCCACAAATGTTGCATGCACTTTTCTTTTCTTTTCTTTTGGGGACACGTGCAGCCACTTTACCATTAAGTGTGCACCATCCGTTAGCTTAGCGACAGGGCTGTCAGTGAGTAAGCCAAGCACACACCCCCCCCCCCCCCCCCTCCCCCTCCTCACCCAGCAAGTGGTCCTTATTGTCGGCTTACTGTTAACATAACTGATTTAATTACTTTGCATATTAAGTACTTCATTCATGGTTCTGACAGTTTTTTTTCTTCCTTTTAGCTTTTGTGAGTTTAAGGCTGAACAGAAGGAGAATCTAGTGACATTCAGAGCTGTTAGTCTCACAGGGGGAGAGAGGGAGAAGCCCTTTCATCGTCTGACACATTTGTTCCGATGGGTGAAAGGAAATCCAACTGACTCACCAAACAACGTCATACGTTAAGAAAATGTAGCTTTGAATACTTAAATACATGTCGGCTTACCTCCTGAATTATTCCAGTTACTCACTCAAACTCCACGTGGTTCGCATGGAGGAGTACACACACACACACACACACACACACATTTGTCTTCATTACAGATGGCAGTTAGAGATACCATCTCCGTACACACAAGTACTGTACACCTGAACAAACACATTCCCATAAAAGCAATTTCATACCATTTATGAAGCAAACACAAGGGCAGAAAGGGTAATTCATACAGTTTTGGAGGTAAACATGGAAGGACACATTCATGGGATGGTCTTCTACACGCTTGCATACAGACTTCGCTCACGCTTCGACGTCTCTCACAGAACTTCAGCTACTTCTTTAACTTTAACTCGTATCTGCTGCATGGCAGTATAAAGATTCACCGTCACAATCACAGAGCTGAGCTCCTCTAAAGGCCTCGGAGGACCTTTGGATGCTTTATTAAGTCAACGTGAGCCTGTTTTCCCACACGTAGAACGTCATGTTTTATTCATACACCGTTCACTTAGTGAATTGGTTTGCCAAGGACATTTAACGTTAATCAGGCACCGGAGAATATCTGAATTGAATCATATGAGTTGCTTTTCTATGAGTGGAAACAACGGCTTCGACTTTTGACCTCCACACCGCTGATTATATGTGGCGGTCGTTATTCAGGCTAAAACTGTGTCTTTCTGGAGAAATGCCCAACTATTAATGTAAATGCAAATGAGTCCTTTTCAATTGTCTGCTATCAGCATGCAAATTGCTTAGTTTTACCAAACGTTGGATTAGCTCATCAGCGTCCAGATGCATGTTTGCTCATGTGCAAGTTTGTAAATGTTCAATTTAGATGTCCACAGGGAGAAACACAAATAATTGTTGTTTGCGTGAAAAACCCACAGACACACAAAACAGCAGCTGATTGGGCCAAAAAAGACGTTCTTTCTTTTCCCGCTCACTCTCCAGCTCGGCGTGGAATTGCTCTGACTTTAAAGACGTTGTTACTGTCCTAGAACAAAACTCCTCAACTTTGAAATGTATCGTACGATGTTTTTGAAGATCCACTGTGAGAAACAGGAAACACGAACGCCATTGGTCCGGTTTTCCCAAAAAACTCAAATCTCCCTCTGCGGTGTTAAAGTTGCAAGTCCAGAGGTGAGACCTGGTCCTCGTGTCGGTTGTACGTCCTGATTCACTTTACCCAACCTTACCTTTATCTTCCCACCGTGCACTAATAAAGCCTTAGAACGCCCTCAAGAGTGATATTACAAATCAAGGGATGTTTCATTATTCATTTATTCTTTCAGATCTGTTCCTATGTAGGCCAGTGCTTTCCAGGCTCAGGGCTGGGGATGTTGCTGAGATGTGGATTTCACTGGGACGGTTAGCTGGCACAGAATCGGGTTATTCAGGATTATTCATGTTAATGGAGGCAGTCCCCAATGGTGGCGCTAGCACTGCTTGTCACTATCGAAGTGAACGTTTGCTGTTTGCCCATCCCACTCATTAGAAAGTGAGGCTTTCTCTCTCCAAGACTTTATTTGGCATGTTGTTGTAACACTAATCCTGCCCGAATATGAAATATAGCTGTAATCAGTTTTTTGTACATACTTTAGCCTCCTTTGCTGATTGAAATTAATTTTCCACAATATCTGGAGGGTCAGATACAAAACCTAAGACCTTTATCAAGACATGAAAAGGGGGTGATTAAGGGGCTTGTAGCTTAAGGGCTTTCTCCTCTGGACAGAGACGGTGAAAGGAGTCTAATTACACCCCTGCTTTGGCAACAACACACCCTGACAACAGTGGACGCTAAATTCCCCCCCGAGAGGTTTCTGGTGTTAATATCAGAGGCTATCTTTAGTTTGAACCCCGCAATTAAGCAATGAATCCACAAGCTTCACATTTCTTCCTTTTCCCTCAAGTGTTCATTTGCTCCAATCTGCCCTGTTGTCAACAATCTGGAGCTGAGTTTCTCACCTCTCCTCCGATGCTCGTACTGCCCGTCAGCATTTTCAGTTCAAGACACACGAGAAACCTTCACGCCCCTATAACTCTGTTGCTGTGCACTTTTTATGACGAGCTGAGGCCAAAGAAATACTGAGTTTAATCATATCAGCTGGTAAAAAGTTTCCGTAACCCCAATATGGTCTTCTCAGCTTTTGTGCAAATCATATGTTTCTCTCTGCATTCCTTGACTCACTTTATCCCCCTGAGGAATCTAATCCACAAAGACACAGTTGACTTGTTAACCAGCTGGAGGCCAGAAGTAGATAGGATCAACCGTGCTGAGACGGACTCTAACCAGTAGTTTACCTTATTAGCTGTAGATGAGGGCCGACTGCAGATGCAGATATCTGGGAAATACAGAAAAAAGGCAACTTCTAGTCTCCAGTCAAACCTCAACTTCCCGCTACGTATACACAGTCGCGAGACATCCGATCTTTAACCTCTCGGTGCAACCGGGAATGCAACATTCCCATGGCTGCATCTACAAAAAGAAACCACAAGAATTGAGAATCAAATTATTGGGGTTTCTGTCTGTTTTCACTGGTGGAAACATCGGACGAAGGCTGCAAAAGGTTTGAAGTCAGACTTCCTTTTCCTATTTAAACAGACCAGGACTTATCACAAAATAGAGATATAAAATCACCAAAGACATCATGACTATCCATAACCTTCACAGGACAGCTTCTTTGTTATGGGTGCCTATTTTAAAGAATTAGAGATATTATTAATGGCTCCTCGCTAGAAGAAACGTCCACAAAAGCATACAGAATGTCCGATATGCTTTAAAGTCGAGTCATGGGGGAGGCAGCCACAGACGATGTGAGGACTGCTATGATTTTTCACTCTGATGGGTAGAAGATTTCTAAAAAACCTGTCAACTTTTAGCATGGACGTTTCCTTGAGTCCCCACTCCAGGCCATTGAGATAGATTCTCCTGAGATCAGTTTTAGTGCCGATGAGATTTTTAGTCAGGAGGGTTTCACTCTCACACGTCTTACCAGAGGAGCGTTATGAGTGCATTTATGAAAAAGCATCAACCGAGCAACATTGTTCTGCACAGGGCGCCTCCCACATGTTTGTAACTGTGTGAGAGTGAAGCAGAGAAAACAATGAGTGTTCTCAGTGAACCTTTTCCTGGTTAAATAGAGACACAAAACAAACATGGCGGCCCAGGCCGAGCAGTCAGATGATGATGATGATGAATAATCATACGCACTGAGGTCAAAGGTCAAGCTGGCCACGTTCGTCTGGTCTGTCGGTGACACAGTCCAGACGCACCTCGTCTCTGTGTGTTTGGCTATTATGTTTCTGTGTGTGTGTGTGTGTTTGTGTGTGGGCACGTACGTTTGAATATTAATGGGGATTTGAGTCTGTGTGGAAGAGGAAGGAGCAGCAGGTATAATCATTGTGTGGATGTGAATGATTAATAATTGATTTATAATAGCGCAGGAACGAACACGTAAGCATAGAACGGTGCTTCCCAACCCGTAGTGCATGATACCCAAAGGGATTACACGATGATCCTGACAAGCTGCAAGGTAGATCAGATTGCAACATGTCATTGTGGAAGACACCCGATTCTGCGACACTTGAGAAAACACCAACGGAAAGAAAAGCATTTCTTTACTGATCCTCAAAATTCGCCTCTCTTGCCTGATCATATTTGCATATCATGAAAAGTGTTGAGATATCGCAAGCTAGAAGACATCTGATCTGCCACCAACTGGCAGGACGTAAATGTAGTGTGATGTGCTGTATGCATGTGGGCACGTGTTAGAAATGATTTTGTGTGCGTGTGTGTGTGTGTGTGTGTGTGTGTCTGCGCACATGCTTGTGCGCGTCTCCACATGAGTGCCCATCTGTGTGCCTATAGGCTTTGTTCCCATGCTTCCTTCTGGCCTCCCGCTGTAATTGCACCAGTAATTGGTGAAGTGATAACCCCATTTCCACAGGAAATGTGCCCCCGGTTTCCTCCCCCCCCACCATCATCCCCCTCTGGTGGTGCAGCCAGCAAAGTCCTCCCCCTGGGAACGTGGCACCAGACAGCTAAAGTTCCCTGGGGTTTGGCAAGCAGACGGACAGACGGACAAAGACAGAAACCAAACCACGCACATGTGTAGCTCACATGTACGACGCTGTGCAGGCCGTGTGGGAATAATTGGAAGATTAGTGGTGAATTAAGATTGTGCGTGTGTGTGTGGCTCTGAATCTAAAGACGAGGAGAGCTCGCTGTAAAACACCAGGAACCAAAGGGGTGGGACTCCCACGAGTGAGATAACGGTTGAAAGACAGACTCGATTCTTTCATCATCCGTGGGTTCTTTTGTATCTCATCTGTCATATTGCGGCAGGGCTCGCAGCACTTTTTGTTAAACCTGAAACGTCCTTCACTCTGTTGGCAAAGTTTAATCCCAGAAACTTGCTATTGCTCATAATCGTGGGGAACAACCGGCAGCGGCGGTGTGCAAACCGAATTAGCACGGGGAGCAGAGTTCTGTCTCACTGCTTCCCTCCTCATCGTTTGTGATGGCGTGACGGCCTCACGCCGTCGGTGCCAGCCTCACCTCCACAGTCACACTGAAGCTCAGAATTGGCCACGCAGGCGCACATGTCGGACCGGACCGAGAAAAGGCTTTGAGCGTGAGCAGAAATCACACAGAAATCTTTCCTGGCACTAGACTTCACGTCTCGTTGCCAGTGAGATCAAGCTTTGATTTTTATTGATCTATTAGATTTTCACCTTTATACATTTTATTAACAAGAATTTGTGTTGCAAATTTAATTTTATATAAAATGGTGTAAAGTAAAGCAACATTTATTACGCAATGTGAAACAGAGCTTAACTCTTAAGACACACTGTAAAGTATTTTTACTGGAAGTTTCTTGTCACTTAAAGACACTAACCCTAACCAGTTCAGCAAAAAAAACACATCTGCTGAATCGGCACAGCCCAGACGCTTTATTCTTTTCTTTGCGGCTGACCTTCAGCAGTGTTTACCTGCATGGAAACTATTATAATGTCACTATATCGTGAGCAGGCGTGTTTGTTTGTGAGGAGGAGCGCACACAGATGCGTTGTTGTCTGTGTGTGTGTGTGTGTGCGTGTGCCTGTGTCTACTGCAATGCAGGAATGTTCTTAGCTGTATCACACGCCACACATTTTCTTCAATCACATCGACGTCCATCAGAGCTCCCATGACCAGCAGCCTTTAATCTAATGTTCACCACGGATAAAAATATCCACCACTGACACACACACACACACACACACACATACATACGAATGGCCAGCAAATAAACAAAAACAGACACTGAGGAGAATTCTGAGACGCAGGCGCTTGCACCACTGGAAAGGAACCAGTGTGTGTGTGTGTGTGTGTGTGTGTACGTGTCTGCACCAGTAGGATTATGTCTTAACGTTTCTGTTCTTTTGCGTCTTTACCTTTTCCGTCTTTGATTCCCGGTGACAGGAGTCAGAGGCCAATTGGCTGGGATCAGAGGTCACGACCCTCGTTGACCCCGCTGTCAACCTGGTGCTGATAAGAATGGCTGCACTCAGCAGGCTGCAAGTCTGTGCAGAATGAGCAGTTTGAGCGTTTTTTTTTTACCAGGATAGTAGCTCATTCATTTCTACACACAGCACCAGCAAAAAGTTTGGAATCACTTTCTCTTTTAATTGAACGAGCAAAAGAAATCCTGAGATCAACTAAGTGGCTCTTAAGATAAGAGTAAAGAACTGTTGAACTTTTCACAACATTGGATATAAAAAACAAAAAAGTGTTTTTTTTCACTGCTTTTTGGGTTAGGGTTAGAACTACTAGCGCCATAAGAGACATTTATAAACAAGTGAAGATAACAACAATGCAGAAAGACTAAAGGCTTAAAAAAAAGGAAAAATAATCTACATTTATTCTGAGTTTCTGAAAAGGTGGCGGAGTTGGAGAATACATGCGGAAAATGGATTTCACACTTTAACTTATAATCACGTTGTTATGAGCATTTACTCAGAAGTTAGGGGGAACTGATTTGAATTGGTCGAGCTGCATCGACTATGTTTGGTGATGTACAACAATTTATTTAATCTTGGCAGGTGTGTTTGTTAATATCCTGTTGAACGTCGGTCGTGATAGAAAGCCAGGCTGCGAGGCACAGATAGCGCTCTCTGTATCCTGAAATATCTGGAAATGTGTGTGGTTGGTGGTGAATGACTGAATGTGAGTCTGTGTGTATATATGTGTGTGCCCTCCCATTAACTAAAATGGCCTTAATGCCTTACAAAAACACAACATTATTTCAAAGTCTGTATTTTAGCTTAAGCGTTGGTGAGGCCAAATCATGGCCAAATCATTCATCTGTGTTTTTGTGAGGCATTAGAGGTGTGTGTGTGTGTGTGTGTGTGGGGGGGGGGGGGGGGGGGCGCAAGGGGGGGGGCGCAAGGCCAAGAGGCACCCCTCAACACACCACACACACCCCCCTCACAAATTATGTCGGCATGGTTGCTGTTTCCAAGGCAACTGTCCCAAGAGTGAGGGTGGGGTGGGTGCAGCTGGTGCTCCTCGACTGAGGCAGGAGTGTGTGTGTGTGTGTGTGTGTGTGTGTGCGTTTGTGTGCGTTTGTGTGCGTTTGAGTGCGTGTGTGCATGACGGTGAAAGGAATGTGTGTTTTCATACTGAATAAGAGTCATTCATCGTCGTGAGGTCAAGTTATGAGATCAAAAAATTCAAGAAAAGTTGTTTCCAAACCATGAAATTAGGGTTTTGTAATGTGTGTGTATGTGTGTTTGTGTGTTTTTTCAAAGCCACTCTCGGTTCCTCATTCTCTTAAGCTGCATGTCATTCTCTTTGTGATAATGCTGATTTAAAGAGTGAGGGTGCAAACTAGATTTCAGCATGTCTGGGCCATTAAGGTCTTGTGATGCTGACAGGCGCTGAATGTCTCTGGTGTTTCCACTGCAGAGGTGATTTCACATTTTATTGAATTAAGCGAGGTCATGTGGCACGCACACTGTAATTCAGATAAAGTGCCTGGTGCTTCAGTAGGCAGAGCAAAGCCATGAATTCCACCAGGAGTTAGGTTCCCCCGTGAGGAAGGTGACGTAAACGTCTCGTCTTTTCAAATGGCTGTTGTCAGTGAGGACACTGAGGACACTGACAACAGCAGGGACATTGTAGAAAACATGACACATCAGCTGGTCATGCAAATGTTAAAATAGGAACCACCACCACATTTAAAAGCAGAGAAAGAGCAGATGTTGTTGTTATTACAGCAATCATAATCACACCATTGCAATTAAGTATGCTGTTTCAGTTACTGCTCTGCTTTTTATCACTCAGAATGAGGTGGAAAAGGTCCACTGGGAATGGAAGAGGTTTTCCTTTCTGTCAAGAGGACGGTGATGTCAATAAGACAAACAATTCAAGGCATTCTGTTGTTTTGAAAAAAGTGCAGCAATGACGCTGTGGTTTTATAGATCGAGGCCCGTTGTGGCGGCCGGATTGCATGCTAACCCCAGCTAGCTTCTCAGCTAGACTCATAAAACATGAGGTTTTTAGAAGAATAACTTTTAAGGAACAGTGCCTCCCACAGTTAGTCTCCCAAGTATCCATGTCACATCCCTAATGCTGCCTGCACTTGCTTCGCACGGCCCGTTGACTTTGTGGAGGAAGGATGAGCGAAACCATAAGATAATGTCAGAGCGAACAATGGAGCAGATTGTTGTCTGACATTTGTCTCTGTCGATCGCTTTGGAGACGCTGCTTGAGCCAAAGAAGCAAAGAAACAGAATTGCTACGATTCTGTTGACTTCATTGTGCTCCTGATGCACCCACTGGGACTAATGAAGCCCAAATCAGGCTGAACAATTTGCCTCCCTGCCCAGGAGAGATTTCCCACAATGCTAAAGTATGTTTTTTTTTCATGTGCCTTTAGTTTGCAGAGCATTCTTCTTCTCCTGTAATTGTTTCTCTTTCTCTGGAGATCTCTCCTCGTTTCCATGGAGCTCTGCCTTCCTCCCTCTTCTTTTCTCTCCTTTCTCTCCTCCTATTTCCTTTGCGCTCGTCCATCTCTGGTGGTTTTTTTTGACTGACTTGTCAGCACGACGTGGTCGCCCTCATTGCAGTTGCCAGCATCTTCATCCGCCTTTTTTTTCTTCTCTTCCCCTCGGGGCTATGCCTTTCATTTTTCCTCTTCTTCTCTGACATTTTTGTCTACTCCTCTCTTCTCCCCTCCCCGCTGTTTCTCTCACCCGTCGTTCATCCAATCATCATTTCTCACCCTGTCTTCATTTCCTATTCCCCCTCACTTTTGCATCATTTTTCATCTGCCAATCACCCCTGTGCTCCTCCTCCTCAATCCACCTGTCTGTCTGTCTGTCGTTCTTTACCCTGTTATTACAATATACTTTCCCCTCACTATCTCCTATGCATTTCCCCTTCATCTTTCTCCCCCCCCCAACCCCTGTCATCGCAACATGGTTTTTGCAGGAGCTCTATCTTCTGTCCTCATTGACCTTTCCTGCCAAATCCCTACCTGCCTCCTCCCACACGCCTCCACCTCTTGCCGCTCATCCTTATCACTGTCCATCAATATGTATTAATTTTTTCATCAATCATGATTTCTTTCCCTCTGTTCTCCCCTTTTGCGTTCCCCCCCCCCCCCCACCTGCCTATCATCGTGTCATATTTTGACATTTTGCCTATTCTCATCTCGTAGCTGTCTTCATCCATCAGGCCGTTTTCCTATTGTTGTCACATTGCCGTGTCATTTTTGCCCATCCTCTCTTCCTCCTCTGCCCTATTTTACCCCAATCACAATTACTCTTTGCTTTTATGTGCACAGTGGGAAAATGCAGATGGGAAGTGTTCCAAAAAATATAATGAAATACTGTGAACAGAGAATTCAGAAAAGTAGAGCAGACTTGTAATATTTAGTTCTGTTGAGATTATATAATTAAATGGCAGATAGGACCTGTAAACAAAAGTCACATGGGCTCACAGCATGGAGCTTGGTAATTGGGCCAAGTGGGGGGAACCTGTCACCCCACAAATGTTAAGCATTTTGATGTTTGCAGATTTAATTCCCTGCACATTTAGTGAAGCCTGGTGGACTTCTCCACACACTCTTTGTCTGGCGGCCGTAGCGTATTAGGCCCACGAGGGAAGGACTAAAGAGGAACTCAAGCTGTAAAACACATGATTGTAGCCCCCGCTGTGACTTTACACAGAGGCTTCTGAAAACATGTCTGAACATTTGGTGACATCTTTAGTTACCAGAGGGAGAAAATCCACATCCGGTGAACTGTGTGGAGCTGAAATGAGGTGAACAAGCAGCACCTTCCTGACCTGAGTGTTAGTGTAGATTACCTGTTGGTATTTACTACTTCCAAAGACTCGTTGGTTAGCTTGCGGCGGTTATTGTGCAGTTTGGGCCAGATTACAGTCTCCATGCTTATAAAGACAAGTGCGGTTTATCTCAGAGGAGCATAGATTCCTGCCTTCTCAGCAGTTATTTGGTCCCAGCAGGGTCTGAATGGTCTTGTTTTTCACTATTCATTTCAACAGTGTCCCACTTCGCCCCACTTCTGCCAATCTGTTTTTCTTCGTCTCGTTGTTCACTTCTCAACATATTTCATTCATCTAGAAGTCTCTTCATCTCTTCTTGACTCTTCTCAAGCAACAGCTTTTTTTGTCCTGTTTTATATTAAACCCAACTGCCAACTAACATGATGTGTGGCAGATAAAGAACAGATACAGCAGGGTGTTGAAGGTATCGAGAGTCATTCATTACTTTCTCTCTTAGATCCCACATCTGTTCAGTCAGCCATAGTTGAGATAATTGCCATGTGTTTGGAAAGGAGCGGCTGTGTGGCTTATTTATAGAATAAGGGGTAGCCAGAGCGATGTGTCAGCAACGGCATTTGTATTTTGATGGATGGATCTTTGTTGGGTTGTAAATGTAGTGAAAAGAGCAGAGGTACCGTGAGAAGAACTTTGTATTGTGTAACCCTTTGATAACAGGGTAGGGTTGGCAATGGTATCTTTTACATTTTATCAGTCCGGAAGAAGTGCAACGGGTTTGAAAACCTGCCTGTACAAACTGGACATTAATTACTTTTCTATCCCACGTTTACTTTTGCTGTTGATCCTTACATACAGTGTCT
This sequence comes from Pungitius pungitius, assembly GCF_949316345.1. Lineage (NCBI taxonomy): Eukaryota > Metazoa > Chordata > Actinopteri > Perciformes > Gasterosteidae > Pungitius > Pungitius pungitius. The sequence goes on from NC_084900.1 coordinate 25,465,050, forward strand.
CCTGAGTAAGTCAGTGAGGGACAGATACTACATTTGAATGACTTATCTTTTAGTAAAGATGCTCATGCTGGAAGATATTGTGAGTACTATTGACCAGATTTCATAATCTTTGTTTTCATTTCGGATTTGGCTTTTTGACAGTCCAACGATAACAAAGACATAAATTATCTCATTTTAAGAGCAAGCTCAGTTTGCTGACGGAGTGGACGATGATAAACCATTCATAACTTCTTAAAATCCACCCCTGAGTGAAACTATACACGACACTGTATGTGAATAACCAGCTGTAGTATCATCACACATGTACACAGGTTTGATTTATGTCCTTGGATAAGTTTCTCCTCTGCCTATTGTCCTGTTTGTATATTTTAGTAAAAAGCATAACAGTAAAATGCTGTGTGCATTTTACTAACATCATCGCCCTCCCTGTACACTTGTTAAACTGTGTTTTATAAGCTCTGTCGCTGCCTCTCACCGCTATTTAGAGCTGCCAACGTGTGAAGCCATGCCTGGTGCTGCTTTAAAGTCTATATGTTTATGCTTTTAGCCAATGCCAAGTCCAATCCACTGAAGAACTCTTCAAACATGAATGTTAACACAAGACAGATGGACGTGCGATTCTTCCATAGTGGTCATAGTTTACACGGAGCAACAGAGTAATCATTTAAAAAACACTCAAGCTGCGTTCTTGTTATCTGTGCTTCCAGAATCGCCCGTTACCATAAAATCTGTGTGGATATGTAGTTCTGTGACTGTATGTGCATGTGTGTGCTTGTTATTCACATAAGATACGTTACAGTTTCTTTTGTTTGGTTTGGATGTGCAGTGTAATAACAGATGTGAAGCTGCGAGACAAACAACAGATGATTGTCCATGTGGTAGATAATGACGATGTGTGTCCTTGACCAACATTTATCTTTATCTCAATGTTTGTCAGTTGAAACATTTTTCTTTTGAGATGGCTCAAAAACTCTGAACATCCACCACTTAAACATTGTGGGCATTTCAAAAAAGAAGAAAATGATTATGTAATTCTTACATTTGCACAGACACGTCAATCAAATCAATCTTCTCATTCAACTGTCTGCAAGAAGGTGCACGTTATTTTCATTCCTCGCAGATCCTCTTGCACATCTCCAAAACCAAACAAGCCCTTTGTTAATGTTCGCTGCAGGTAAATCCTTTGCGTTGTCTTCCTCTTTCAGAGCTCATTCAGAACGGCCGCCTGCTGACGTTGCCCCTGGTGGCCGGGGACCTGCACTCCCTTCTGCCCGACGAAGACAGGAGGCGTCTCTACGTGGCCATGAAAGATAACCTGCTGTCTACCAGCCTGGACGACATAACGCAGAACCCGCGCAAGGTTAGATCTGGAGGACACATGCACACACTCTGTACTGTTCCAGGCAAGGTACGACACAAACGGCGTACAAGTTGATTCTTGCTGAACGCCTGGAGATAAAAAACATAATAAACACATAAACACCAAAGCCAAATGACAGCGGATTCAGATAATTCATGTGTCACGGCTTTGATAGGACTAATTGCTGATGATAGGAGGAAGAGGAAGTCCCACCCTCCGATCGCTTATCTTTCTCCAATTCCCAACTCTTACTACAGAAATACACAACTTTTCTTCCTCAGTGAAAATTCCAATATTTTTCCTCTCTAACCCACTTGGTCTGTCTATTAAAGTTGCCGTGGTTGATGAAACATTTCCAAAATCCCCCATCGACTGTTTACTTTATACACAGTAGGTATTTGGAAAGATGGACTGTTTTAGTCGTAGAATGTGAGCGCATGCTAAAGGTCTAAACAAAAAACATCAGCCATATTTGTACTCCACACCACGGTTGACACCCTGAATGAAGCTCATTTGGTGATTCATTGTTGTTACTTCCCAAAGTCATGAGGTCCAGTCGCAAACTATTTCTGCACATTTCACAAATTCCTACCTCCACCATTGTCCAGAGCAGGGGTGCCCACACTTTTCAGGCTTGCGAGCTACTTTTCAACTAACCAAGTATTGGAGATCTACCCCGGGCCGGGAGAGGGGGGGCGGCCGTAGTAGTAGCGGTGACCAGAAAGCGCAAAACAAGTTGATACGAAGAAAACATTCAGCCTTGCATCTGTCAGGAGGAAACCGCCACAAGCATCCCGCACATTCTTGATCATTACCTTACCGGAATCAGCCTGGGTTGCTTTGGACTGAAATTAAATGCGTCTGTTAGTAAGCAGGGACCGCTATTTAGCATTAGCATTCGATTCGATCATCTACTGCGATATACCACGCATGCGTGGCGTGACGTCGTTTTTTTTAATTTTCAAGGATTGACTGGTACTGCCTTGGACATCGACTGGTCGATCGCAATCAACCTATTGGGCATCCCTGGTCCAGGGTATCAGCCAAGTAGCTTTTAAAGAAGAACAGCCAGAAGTTGGATGGAGTTATGAACAAAAGCAGAGACGGATCACCTGCACGCCACATGTATTCTTAATGAAGAGACATTGGCCTGTTCATGAATTATTTAATGTCCCTCAGCCTATTGATTTCTTAGCGCGTGCTTCTGTCTTTGTGCAATTTCTAATGTGTCGGATTAATCAAGTAATTTTTGGGTTTATAATAACACCCGTTTTATGGCATTAACAACATGAAGCTTAAAGCCCTGAGGCACACCCCCTGCTCTGCCCCGCCCAGATCCAGCTGGCCAAGTTCCTGCTATTGATTCCTGCAATGCCGCAAATTACAACGCGTTTCTCACATCAGGGGTAACACAAACAAAAAAATCTAGGTGGAAATTAGTTTAAATCCTTCAACAACAAAAAAATCAGTGACCACGAAATTGGTTAACGGGGATTCAGGGTCATGGCAAGGACAGCCACAAGGTTGCCTTCTCAAAACTCCGCCCCCGTGGGATTAAATCAAGCCCCTCATCTGTCAGACGTACATGCAGGCTGTCAAAGATACAGACAGACAGACAGACAGGCAGACAGACAGACAGACAGGTAGGCAGACTGAGAGACAGGCAGATTGAGAGACAGGTAGGCAGACAGGCAGGCAGCAGTCAAGCTGGCCAGCCACCCACTCAGGCCGGCAGTCAGCCAGCAAGAGGAGAGATAGTCATAGTCGACTCATAACTCAGCTTCATGCTGGCTGTACAGTAATATATTTGTGCATTCAGTATTTATAGTCTGTTTATGCTCTTCCAGCTCATGCACACTTTGTCCCTTGTGGTGTTAAGACCAGTCACGCTGCCATATTCTCTACATTTCGGTTTATTTTCTCTGCTGCTGACATTCAACGTTCAACTCAAGACAATTTTAATCTTACTCTTTCTTCATCATGATTTAAGCCTTATAAATACTTGTATACATGCACAGTGTTGCTGATGTGATTTTGGCACAGAGAGATGGACACGTAACCGGTTCCTCTAGTCCATCCCAGTTCAGGGAAGAGTGCCAAACGTGAGTCGGTTGCCTTTAGACGCACTTTTCTTTGATGGGGCCAAAAACCTTCAAGGCATTCCTTCTGTGTGAGTCTACAGCTGGCAGCCCACATTACACAAAGGGTCACCGAGGGGTGGAGTGTGTTTGTGGCTCTTTGTTGCATATTTGTAGTTTATTCATCCTCGCCACTTTTTTTGTTCCCACTTTCTTCCTTTCCTTTTCAGCTCTGGTTTTCCCAAACATAGTACAGAAATGAGTCGTTCCCCAAAATCCCATTTTCTTTCGTTTGAATAGCATAAATCTTTTTTTTCTTCTTCCTGCCATTGAATTCTATATTTCATCAAGTAACACTCCTGACAACCAGCACGCTCTTCACAGAGGGGGGGATTCCCATTTGCCGAAGCCTTTACCTGGTGGGAATCCTTTAGTGGTGGTCCATGTTCCTGTCAGTGTGTGGTATTTAGAGATACGGGGGAACGTGGTCTTTAATCTAATCTGATCGTCTTGCCTCTGCGGAGGGCTCCGCGGGAGCGACTGCCTCGGGGAACAATTACTGGACATCCAGAATAAATTGTTTCCTTAAACCATCAGTTGACATTATTAGTGTCACATTTCCCAGATTGAAATCAATTTTCCAAAAGATTTTTGTATATATATATATATAAACAGCAGCTTTAGATTTGTCTATCAAGGCCAATATTGATGCAGAGAACTTGTCTTATTACACTATTAATGATGATAACACTTGCGAAGTGAACTAAAACTAAAGTTTTACTTGAATAAACTTTACAGTGAGGACGATCTCTTATCTAATCTTTAAATCTCAGTTTCACCGCTCTGGTATCTGAAGCAATGACAGCCCTTAAGAAGTATTTAGTATTAGTCATGTCGCTGCCATTTTACACCAAGCCACACACACATTCTCTCTCTCTCTCTCTCTCTCTCTCTTTCTCTCTGTCTCATCATCTATTCATTCCTTTCCTAGTGACTTGATGTGAAAGCAACGGAATAATCCCCACAGTGTGTGTTTTTAATATTATGTACTCGTATACGTTCAGGTTTAAATTAATCCTCTGGCCATTTTCTCATTACAGTTTAGTATTTTAAGTTGAACAAATCCAAGACACACACAAAAGCTGAACTAAACAGGCACGGAGAAAATGCGACTGGATTTTTAACAACCTATTGATTTGATTTAGACAGTTAAAAACGAATGCCTTGACAAAAGGCGGAAGTAGGTTGCCTCTCCAGATCTCCCCCGAGCCATACATTCAATACATTTTTACATACCTGAGGTTTTCATTTATTTTGCTTATGGTACAGTGAAATTTTTTGTCTTCTTATTGCACATAGCACAGACAGCCTACTTACATAGTAAAATGAAGTGGCCTTTGGGCTGGCTGATGATCAGCAAAAATACATTTTTAGCTTATGCTTGGGCAAACTGTGTCTGACGAAAAGCAAATCAGCATTTGCTTCCTAGCCTGAGAAATAATGAGCACACAATCTTATTCTTTTTCAGTATGTCAAGTACAAAAACCACACAAATTAAATTCTAAAAATCAAATTCTTCTGAATGACAATGTTTTGATGCTTTACAATTGCAAGAAAACCAACAGATTACTTTACCAAACTGATTGAACCAGTTGAGTTATTGCGAATATATAACTGTGTAGTCACAGTCAAACGGTGTATTAATTTGTAATGTTGCTAAAACTGCTGCTCTGACAGCTCGACTCATCAATAGGTCTCAGCAGTGCTGCCTGGTTGTTTTAACTTTCTCCTCCATGGAGCTGCTGCGCAAGAGCTATTTAATCCTCCCTGTTTCCTCTTGCCTTCCTTCATCTAGACTGGTCATGTTTTGCTGACTCTCCCTGTCTTGCTTCCTCGTCAAGCACCTGCCAATCCCACAGGCCTTTTATCCGTGATTTGGACTCAGTAGTGAAAACGATTTTTAAATCTTTCCCTCCCTCTCTGTTTTTTTCTCTCTCTCTCTCTCTTGCTCATGGTAGCTATACTGGCCCGCCAGTCCAGACCGAGTCCAAGAGTGTCTCATGGCAGGGAAGGATCCAGAGGTGAGTCCAGATACCCTCGCACGACACACACACACACACAAATTAGATTGCATATCCAATACATTACATTATACCACTGTATGCCTTTATAGTCTCATAAAATGAATTCACACATAATTCTACACAGAAATAGATCAGTGGCTCACACCTCAGGTCATTTTGAGTTAAACATTGTTTGTATGACATATTCTCACACACAACACTCTTGTTGTGCTGACGCTGGCGAGAACATGGAGATGTGGGTGAGCTAGATGCATTCAGACAAAAAAACGAACCTTGTGTTATTCCCATGCACAACAGGTAAGTAAAAAGAAACATTCATGTTTTTCTTTTTAACCAATTTCAACGTGGCTCCTTTTGCCGTTATATTCATCATATATATGATATTGTTACAAGGGGATAAACCAAATTCAACCAAATAACAGAACAACCACTACCGTTTATTTGAAATAAACCAATATCAATATCAAGTACTTAAGATCCTCTGTTATTGCTCACACTGTGCTCCCTGTGTGTGTGTGTGTCTCTGTTCAGTTGGAGTGTGCTAACTTCCTGCGAGTTCTGCAGCCTTTTAATCAGACTCACCTGTACGTTTGTGGAACTGGAGCCTTCAACCCCCGATGTGCTTTCATAGCTACCCGCGTCTTCCAACAGGTATTTCTGGAAGCAACACACAAATAATTCGTATGGAGTAGTGCAGTGCGCTGGGGGCAGCAAGGTTGGTGGTTTGAATCCTGGCTCCTGGCAAGTGTCCCTGAGCAAGATACCCAACCCCTAATTGCTCCCCAGGCAAAAATGTAATGCATGGGTTATAATGCAATGTAAGTCACTTTGGATTAAAGCGTCGGCTAAATGACATGTAATGTAGAAGACTATAGTTTTCAGTGGGTCAGACACATTGAATCTGCAGTTTTTTGTAAATAATTATCTGAGTAACAAAGATATTAGTGTACTCAGATCTGGATACTCGATAAGGGCATGTTCAGTTTTCATGTCATTCACACTGAACCTTCAAATTTAACATTGGTGCCAGATTTTCTAGTAACTGCTATTTTCCCATCACATCCCAACAGCTCTACATCATTAGTTAACTAACTTGCATATCAACGTCAAGCTTTTTCAAATTATACACATTTGCATGCTAAATAAATTAATAATCAACACAAAGAAGAAGAAAGAAAGTTACCCCTTTTTTTCAGAATTGCCACCCACCGTTCTGCATGTATGTGTCACTCCCAGTACCAGCAGCTAAAATACATGTGTGGTGTCTGCCCCTATGCCCACATATCTGCCAGGGTTCACCTGTGCCATCTGGCCAATGCACATACAATGCACCCTTTGTCACTGTAGATTCTGTAGTTGACATGTATGTGTCATTCATAATTTGAGCGTGAATCTTCTTCATTCCCCTGTAACACATTGTATCATACATGTCTCATGATTTAGACACATGTGGGTGGGAGAGGGAGAGAGGGGAGGGGGGAGGAAGGAGGGTTGTGCATTCCTGCATTTGTTTAGGTGTGTGTGTGTGAATGTGTGTCAGGGAACAGCTAATACCATGAAAGGGTGTGTGAGATCAGAGAGGTTCAGACGTGGTGCTTAGAAGGGCCGGTGGTGCTGACTGGTTTAAGACTGGACTTCACACATTTTGAAATCCCACCATGTAGCCTGATTACTCTCAATTAGCACCTTGCTCTGTGTGTGTGTGTGTGTGTGTGTGTGTGTGTGCAGGACAGGTCAGCTGGCTGAAAAAGTCCTTCTGCTTATTTGTTAGGTACAAATCATTCATAAATTACATAATAAATGAAAGAGTCAGTCTGCCCAAACAACTTGTTTTCTTCCGTCTGTGTTCATTTGTCGAGCTGATTTTCTCTTTCTCTGAACTTTGGCGCTGTTTTCTTTGCCAGTCAGAGCACCAGACTCTCTCCTACAGCCAGACAGAGTGTGGGAAAGGGAAATGTCCCTACGATCCGTTCCAGAAAACAGCCTCCGATGTTGTTGGTAAGTCTTTTTCATGAAACTACTTTAATGAATTACAAATGGTAAGTCATCATAGCAACAACTATAGTGTTGTTGAGGCTTTAGGTCAGGACAATGTTGAATTGGTCAAAAACCATCAATGGAAGCTTGTTGTCACTACATTAAATAATGTGTAAATACACAACAATCATTACTTGGCATTACTTTAATGTGCATATAATTTACACCCCGGCGAAATGCAAGTTTGACATATGTGCTTTAATATCTCAAAGAACCATTTAATATCCCCCAAAAACATGTGAAAAACATGTAGATCAATCTAATAGATGTAATGCTTCTTAAGAAGGTGATGTTTCTTTGTAGAACCACGCGGCCTTCTAAAGAACCATTTAAGAACCTTCTTAATCTTCTTCTGTGTGTAAAGCTTTTGTTATGCTGTGCAGATGGAGAGCTGTATGCTGGGATCACTTCAGACTTCATGAGCCGGGACTCCGCCTTCTTTCGTAGTCTTGGCAGACGCCACGTCATCCGCAGCGAGCAGTACGACTCCACCTGGCTGCAGGGTTAGTACAAAGAAAAGGTCAAACGAGAAGCAAAAATCTGTGGTCGGATGCCACAACAGAAGTCTGCTTATGTACATAGTTTTCCTCCTGCGTGATTCCTGAGATGGTTAGAAGTCAATATTTAAATTTGACATACTAACAGTGACAGTAAGTGATTTTTATTCATTTAGTATACTATCTTGGATTTGTATTGATTGCCTTCTTTGTTATAGTTGTATTTTACATGAAACACAAACACCTGCTGACAACTGACATGCTAACAGTCTTTTAATTCTTTGTCGAAAAGCTGGTCTTTTAAGGCATATCTGTTCTGTTTTGACATCTATATCTACAGTGAAGTGTTTTATTTGGTACCAAGTAATTTAGCAATATGACTTCTTGCTGTATATACTGAATGTCCTGGACTGAAGTAAATGTCTTTTGCTCTAAATAAACATCTCTAAAAGCACCTTCTGCAGGCCAGGTCGGTGTTTTATCAGGTCAGTCTGTCAACGTTGACTCTCTGCTGTTCGTAAACTCTGTTGTACCTGTGTCTCTCTCTCTCTCTCTCTCTCTCTCTCTCCAGATGCCCAGTTTGTGCGGGTAGCGCCGCTGTCTGAAACTGATAACCCGGAAGATGATAAGGTCTATGTGTTTTTCACCGAGCGTGCTCAGGAGGCAGAAGGGGCTGCTGGGAAAGTGCTTTACTCCAGAGTGGCACGCGTGTGCAAGGTATGGAGCGCATCAGAGAGAGATATAGAGGCCCGATAGGTGCGTGTTTGTTTGGTCACATCAGAGACTGTCTGCATGTAGTGTATGTAAACATGTGTTTTTGCCTTAACTGGTAAAGTATGTACGTGCTGTTCAGTACGCGTGTCTGCGCCTGTTGAGGTGTGTGTTTGCGTGAAAAGCATTGACAAACAAACCAGTGAGCAGTTTCTGCATTCTTTGAATTTGAAGTAGATTGTGTTTGTGAGTACGAGAGAGAATGAATGATGATTTACATAAAGTAAACAAAAGCTGAAATTGTTTATTTAAATGACTTTTGTTTGTGTGTTTAGAATGACATTGGAGGCCAGAGAAGTTTAGTCAACAAGTGGAGTACCTTCCAGAAGACTCGTATGGTTTGTTCAGTCCCAGGACCAGATGGCCTACAGACACACTTTGACCAGCTACGTGAGTGCGAACAAGGACTGTAAAATGAATCAAATTGGCCTCAACTAACTTTTTGGAGTTTTTAATCCATCTCCCATTGAATATTAAAAAAAAGAGAGCTTTAGTTCAGATACTTACTTTATTGTGTGTTTGTTTGTCAAAAAGTTGGGACTTTCTAAATATTTTAAAATGGCAAGAGTTAGCTGGCTTAAGAAATTTAGTTTGAAGTTCTGAAACACAGCTCCGGGGTGTCTATGTGGCTCCAACGTTACCAAGGTAACGAGCCCTGTGGCTCACCTTGAGTTTGTCTTCATGCCTTACACATGGTTACCTTGGAAACTGGCCTCAACATGCAGTTGCTGTGGTTTTATTAATTTTCATGGATTTGCACCAGTGTCCTCTAGTTGCCTGTGTAAGTGTGTGTACTGAGGGTCCATGTAGGCATTCATTCATTCACACGACCGGTACCTACCGTACCAAAAAGTAGATTTCTGTTCCGATTGAAAGACTTTATTTACACACTCTGATGACTCCGTCCTCACAGCAGCTAACGATAGGCTAGCCTTGTGTAGCTACAGCAGCTCACTATCCATCTACCTGCTGTTCCTATTAAAGTTAGTGTTTCCCTCCATTAATGAAGTCTGGAGTTCCTTCACAGCATGGCACTGTTTCACTGACAGACACACTAATACTGAGTTAGTAGAAGATGGTATCAATCCATCGTGCTCTGGGTTATGGGCCAAGCACACTTTCGCTGCGCAACCTTATACGGGACTCAAACCCACCATCTCTTGTATATGACGACAATGGAAGAGTGCCTAATACTGAGTTAGCAGAGGATGGTTTCGATCCATCGACCTCTGGGTTATGGGACGCTTCCGCTGCGCCACTCTGCTATACATCAGGGTGTGTGACTTGATGCTGCAGATTTTTATTTCGACTGTTTGCAACTAACCATAAGTTAAGTGAGCAATTGTGGAGAGTTAAGATAATTTCACCAGCAATAAAAACAAGTTACCGTAGAAGAGCTGTTAAAAGGAGGTTAGCAGAGGATGGTTTCGATCCATCGACCCCTGGGTTATGGGCCCAGCACGCTTCCGCTGCGCCACTCTGCTATACATCAGGGTGTGTGACTTGATGCTGCAGATTTTTATTTCGACTGTTTGCAACTAACCATAAGTTAAGTGAGAAATTGTGGAGAGTTAAGATAATTTCACCAGCAATAAAAACAAGTTACCGTAGAAGAGCTGTTAAAAGGCAGTTAGCAGAGGATGGTTTTGATCCATCGACCTCTGGGTTATGGGCCCAGCACGCTTCCGCTGCGCCACTCTGCTGCAAACCACCTCAGATGGAACTCGAACCCACCATTTCTAGTACATGACAACAATGGAAGAGTGCCTAATACTGAGTTAGCAGAGGATGGTTTCGATCCATCGACCTCTGGGTTATGGGCCCAGCACGCTTCCGCTGCGCCACTCTGCTATACATCAGGGTGTGTGACTTGATGCTGCAGATTTTTATTTCGACTGTTTGCAACTAACCATAAGTTAAGTGAGCAATTGTGGAGAGTTCAGATAATTTCACCAGCAATAAAAACAAGTTACCGTAGAAGAGCTGTTAAAAGGCAGTTAGCAGAGGATGGTTTCGATCCATCGACCTCTGGGTTATGGGCCCAGCACGCTTCCGCTGCGCCACTCTGCTATACATCAGGGTGTGTGACTTGATGCTGCAGATTTTTATTTCGACTGTTTGCAACTAACCATAAGTTAAGTGAGCAATTGTGGAGAGTTAAGATAATTTCACCAGCAATAAAAACAAGTTACCGTAGAAGAGCTGTTAAAAGGCAGTTAGCAGAGGATGGTTTCGATCCATCGACCTCTGGGTTATGGGCCCAGCACGCTTCCGCTGCGCCACTCTGCTGGAAACCACCTCATATGGGACTCGAACCCACCATCTCTAGTACATGACAACAATGGAAGAGTGCCTAATACTGAGTTAGCAGAGGATGGTTTCGATGCATCGACCTCTGGTTTATGGGCCCAGCACGCTTCCGCTGCGCCACTCTGCTATACATCAGGGTGTGTGACTTGATGCTGCAGATTTTTATTTCGACTGTTTGCAACTAACCATAAGTTAAGTGAGCAATTGTGGAGAGTTAAGATAATTTCACCAGCAATATAAACAAGTTACCGTAGAAGAGCTGTAAAAAGGCAGTTAGCAGAGGATGGTTTCGATCCATCGACCTCTGGGTTATGGGCCCAGCACGCTTCCGCTGCGCAACTCTGCTGCAAACCACCTCAGATGGGACTCGAACCCACCATCTCTAGTATATGACGACAATGGAAGAGTGCCTAATACTGAGTTAGCAGAGGATGGTTTCGATCCATCGACCTCTGGGTTATGGGCCCAGCACGCTTCCGCTGCGCCACTCTGCTATACATCAGGGTGTGTGACTTGATGCTGCAGATTTTTATTTCGACTGTTTGCAACTAACCATAATATAAGTGAGCAATTGTGGAGAGTTAAGATAATTTCACCAGCAATAAAAACAAGTTACCGTAGAAGAGCTGTTAAAAGGCAGTTAGCAGAGGATGGTTTCGATCCATCGACCTCTGGGTTATGGGCCCAGCACGCTTCCGCTGCGCCACTCTGCTGCAAACCACCTCAGATGGGACTCGAACCCACCATCTCTAGTATATGACGACAATGGAAGAGTGCCTAACACTGAGTTAGCAGAGGATGGTTTCGATCCATCGACCTCTGGGTTATGGGCCCAGCACGCTTCCGCTGCGCCACTCTGCTATACATCAGGGTGTGTGACTTGATGCTGCAGATTTTTATTTCTACTGTTTGCAACTAACCATAAGTTAAGTGAGCAATTGTGGAGAGTTAAGATAATTTCACCAGCGATAAAAACAAGTTACCGTAGAAGAGCTGTTAAAAGGCAGTTAGCAGAGGATGGTTTTGATCCATCGACCTCTAGGTTATGGGCCCAGCACGCTTCCGCTGCGCCACTCTGCTGCAAACCACCTCAGATGGGACTAGAACCCACCATCTCTAGTACATGACAACAATGGAAGAGTGCCTAATACTGAGTTAGCAGAGGATGGTTTCGATCCAGCGACCTCTGGGTTATGGGCCCAGCACGCTTCCGCTGCGCCACTCTGCTATACATCAGGGTGTGTGACTTGAGGCTGCAGATTTTTATTTCGACTGTTTGCAACTAACCATAAGTTAAGTGAGCAATTGTGGAGAGTTAAGATAATTTCACCAGCAATAAAAACAAGTTACCGTAGAAGAGCTGTTAAAAGGCAGTTAGCAGAGGATGGTTTCGATCCATCGACCTCTGGGTTATGGGCCCAGCACGCTTCCGCTGCGCCACTCTGCTGGAAACCACCTCAGATGGGACTCGAACCCACCATCTCTAGTACATGACAACAATGGAAGAGTGCCTAATACTGAGTTAGCAGAGGATGGTTTTGATGCATCGACCTCTGGGTTATGGGCCCAGCACGCTTCCGCTGCGCCACTCTGCTATACATCAGGGTGTGTGACTTGATGCTGCAGATTTTTATTTCGACTGTTTGCAACTAACCATAAGTTAAGTGAGCAATTGTGGAGAGTTAAGATAATTTCACCAGCAATATAAACAAGTTACCGTAGAAGAGCTGTTAAAAGGCAGTTAGCAGAGGATGGTTTCGATCCATCGACCTCTGGGTTATGGGCCCAGCACGCTTCCGCTGCGCCACTCTGCTATACATCAGGGTGTGTGACTTGATGCTGCAGATTTTTATTTCGACTGTTTGCAACTAACCATAAGTTAAGTGAGCAATTGTGGAGAGTTAAGATAATTTCACCAGCAATAAAAACAAGTTACCGTAGAAGAGCTGTTAAAATGCAGTTAGCAGAGGATGGTTTCGATCCATCGACCTGTGGGTTATGGGCCCAGCACGCTTCCGCTGCGCCACTCTGCTGCAAACCACCTCAGATGGGACTCGAACCCACCATCTCTAGTATATGACGACAATGGAAGAGTGCCTAATACTGAGTTAGCAGAGGATGGTTTCGATCCATCGACCTCTGGGTTATGGGCCCAGCACGCTTCCGCTGCGCCACTCTGCTATACATCAGGGTGTGTGACTTGATGCTGCAGATTTTTATTTCGACTGTTTGCAACTAACCATAAGTTAAGTGAGCAATTGTGGAGAGTTCAGATAATTTCACCAGCAATAAAAACAAGTTACCGTAGAAGAGCTGTTAAAAGGCAGTTAGCAGAGGATGGTTTCGATCCATCGACCTCTGGGTTATGGGCCCAGCACGCTTCCGCTGCGCCACTCTGCTATACATCAGGGTGTGTGACTTGAGGCTGCAGATTTTTATTTCGACTGTTTGCAACTAACCATAAGTTAAGTGAGCAATTGTGGAGAGTTAAGATAATTTCACCAGCAATAAAAACAAGTTACCGTAGAAGAGCTGTTAAAAGGCAGTTAGCAGAGGATGGTTTCGATCCATCGACCTCTGGGTTATGGGCCCAGCACGCTTCCGCTGCGCCACTCTGCTGGAAACCACCTCAGATGGGACTCGAACCCACCATCTCTAGTACATGACAACAATGGAAGAGTGCCTAATACTGAGTTAGCAGAGGATGGTTTTGATGCATCGACCTCTGGGTTATGGGCCCAGCACGCTTCCGCTGCGCCACTCTGCTATACATCAGGGTGTGTGACTTGATGCTGCAGATTTTTATTTCGACTGTTTGCAACTAACCATAAGTTAAGTGAGCAATTGTGGAGAGTTAAGATAATTTCACCAGCAATATAAACAAGTTACCGTAGAAGAGCTGTTAAAAGGCAGTTAGCAGAGGATGGTTTCGATCCATCGACCTCTGGGTTATGGGCCCAGCACGCTTCCGCTGCGCCACTCTGCTGCAAACCACCTCAGATGGGACTCGAACCCACCATCTCTAGTATATGACGACAATGGAAGAGTGCCTAATACTGAGTTAGCAGAGGATGGTTTCGATCCATCGACCTCTGGGTTATGGGCCCAGCACGCTTCCGCTGCACCACTCTGCTATACACCAGGGTGTGTGACTTGATGCTGCAGATTTTTATTTCGACTGTTTGCAACTAACCATAAGTTAAGTGAGCAATTGTGGAGAGTTAAGATAATTTCACCAGCAATAAAAACAAGTTACCGTAGAAGAGCTGTTAAAAGGCAGTTAGCAGAGGATGGTTTCGATCCATCGACCTCTGGGTTATGGGCCCAGCACGCTTCCGCTGCGCCACTCTGCTGCAAACCACCTCAGATGGGACTCGAACCCACCATCTCTAGTATATGACGACAATGGAAGAGTGCCTAACACTGAGTTAGCAGAGGATGGTTTCGATCCATCGACCTCTGGGTTATGGGCCCAGCACGCTTCCGCTGCGCCACTCTGCTATACATCAGGGTGTGTGACTTGATGCTGCAGATTTTTATTTCTACTGTTTGCAACTAACCATAAGTTAAGTGAGCAATTGTGGAGAGTTAAGATAATTTCACCAGCGATAAAAACAAGTTACCGTAGAAGAGCTGTTAAAAGGCAGTTAGCAGAGGATGGTTTTGATCCATCGACCTCTAGGTTATGGGCCCAGCACGCTTCCGCTGCGCCACTCTGCTGCAAACCACCTCAGATGTGACTCAAACCCACCATCTCTAGTACATGACAACAATGGAAGAGTGCCTAATACTGAGTTAGCAGAGGATGGTTTCGATCCAGCGACCTCTGAGTTATGGGCCCAGCACGGTTCCGCTGCGCCACTCTGCTATACATCACGGTGTGTGACTTGATGCTGCAGATTTTTATTTCGACTGTTTGCAACTAACAATAAGTTAAGTGAGCAATTGTGGAGAGTTAAGATAATTTCACCAGCAATAAAAACAAGTTACCGTAGAAGAGCTGTTAAAAGGCAGTTAGCAGAGGATGGTTTCGATCCATCGACCTCTGGGTTATGGGCCCAGCACGCTTCCGCTGCGCCACTCTGCTATACATCAGGGTGTGTGACTTGATGCTGCAGATTTTTATTTCGACTGTTTGCAACTAACCATAAGTTAAGTGAGCAATTGTGGAGAGTTAAGATAATTTCACCAGCAATAAAAACAAGTTACCGTAGAAGAGCTGTTAAAATGCAGTTAGCAGAGGATGGTTTCGATCCATCGACCTGTGGGTTATGGGCCCAGCACGCTTCCGCTGCGCCACTCTGCTGGAAACCACCTCATATGGGACTCGAACCCACCATCTCTAGTACATGACAACAATGGAAGAGTGCCTAATACTGAGTTAGCAGAGGATGGTTTCGATGCATCGACCTCTGGTTTATGGGCCCAGCACGCTTCCGCTGCGCCACTCTGCTATACATCAGGGTGTGTGACTTGATGCTGCAGATTTTTATTTCGACTGTTTGCAACTAACCATAAGTTAAGTGAGCAATTGTGGAGAGTTAAGATAATTTCACCAGCAATATAAACAAGTTACCGTAGAAGAGCTGTAAAAAGGCAGTTAGCAGAGGATGGTTTCGATCCATCGACCTCTGGGTTATGGGCCCAGCACGCTTCCGCTGCGCAACTCTGCTGCAAACCACCTCAGATGGGACTCGAACCCACCATCTCTAGTATATGACGACAATGGAAGAGTGCCTAATACTGAGTTAGCAGAGGATGGTTTCGATCCATCGACCTCTGGGTTATGGGCCCAGCACGCTTCCGCTGCGCCACTCTGCTATACATCAGGGTGTGTGACTTGATGCTGCAGATTTTTATTTCGACTGTTTGCAACTAACCATAATATAAGTGAGCAATTGTGGAGAGTTAAGATAATTTCACCAGCAATAAAAACAAGTTACCGTAGAAGAGCTGTTAAAAGGCAGTTAGCAGAGGATGGTTTCGATCCATCGACCTCTGGGTTATGGGCCCAGCACGCTTCCGCTGCGCCACTCTGCTGCAAACCACCTCAGATGGGACTCGAACCCACCATCTCTAGTATATGACGACAATGGAAGAGTGCCTAACACTGAGTTAGCAGAGGATGGTTTCGATCCATCGACCTCTGGGTTATGGGCCCAGCACGCTTCCGCTGCGCCACTCTGCTATACATCAGGGTGTGTGACTTGATGCTGCAGATTTTTATTTCTACTGTTTGCAACTAACCATAAGTTAAGTGAGCAATTGTGGAGAGTTAAGATAATTTCACCAGCGATAAAAACAAGTTACCGTAGAAGAGCTGTTAAAAGGCAGTTAGCAGAGGATGGTTTTGATCCATCGACCTCTAGGTTATGGGCCCAGCACGCTTCCGCTGCGCCACTCTGCTGCAAACCACCTCAGATGGGACTAGAACCCACCATCTCTAGTACATGACAACAATGGAAGAGTGCCTAATACTGAGTTAGCAGAGGATGGTTTCGATCCAGCGACCTCTGGGTTATGGGCCCAGCACGCTTCCGCTGCGCCACTCTGCTATACATCAGGGTGTGTGACTTGAGGCTGCAGATTTTTATTTCGACTGTTTGCAACTAACCATAAGTTAAGTGAGCAATTGTGGAGAGTTAAGATAATTTCACCAGCAATAAAAACAAGTTACCGTAGAAGAGCTGTTAAAAGGCAGTTAGCAGAGGATGGTTTCGATCCATCGACCTCTGGGTTATGGGCCCAGCACGCTTCCGCTGCGCCACTCTGCTGGAAACCACCTCAGATGGGACTCGAACCCACCATCTCTAGTACATGACAACAATGGAAGAGTGCCTAATACTGAGTTAGCAGAGGATGGTTTTGATGCATCGACCTCTGGGTTATGGGCCCAGCACGCTTCCGCTGCGCCACTCTGCTATACATCAGGGTGTGTGACTTGATGCTGCAGATTTTTATTTCGACTGTTTGCAACTAACCATAAGTTAAGTGAGCAATTGTGGAGAGTTAAGATAATTTCACCAGCAATATAAACAAGTTACCGTAGAAGAGCTGTTAAAAGGCAGTTAGCAGAGGATGGTTTCGATCCATCGACCTCTGGGTTATGGGCCCAGCACGCTTCCGCTGCGCCACTCTGCTATACATCAGGGTGTGTGACTTGATGCTGCAGATTTTTATTTCGACTGTTTGCAACTAACCATAAGTTAAGTGAGCAATTGTGGAGAGTTAAGATAATTTCACCAGCAATAAAAACAAGTTACCGTAGAAGAGCTGTTAAAATGCAGTTAGCAGAGGATGGTTTCGATCCATCGACCTGTGGGTTATGGGCCCAGCACGCTTCCGCTGCGCCACTCTGCTGCAAACCACCTCAGATGGGACTCGAACCCACCATCTCTAGTATATGACGACAATGGAAGAGTGCCTAATACTGAGTTAGCAGAGGATGGTTTCGATCCATCGACCTCTGGGTTATGGGCCCAGCACGCTTCCGCTGCGCCACTCTGCTATACATCAGGGTGTGTGACTTGATGCTGCAGATTTTTATTTCGACTGTTTGCAACTAACCATAAGTTAAGTGAGCAATTGTGGAGAGTTCAGATAATTTCACCAGCAATAAAAACAAGTTACCGTAGAAGAGCTGTTAAAAGGCAGTTAGCAGAGGATGGTTTCGATCCATCGACCTCTGGGTTATGGGCCCAGCACGCTTCCGCTGCGCCACTCTGCTGCAAACCACCTCAGATGGGACTCGAACCCACCATCTCTAGTATATGACGACAATGGAAGAGTGCCTAATACTGAGTTAGCAGAGGATGGTTTCGATCCATCGACCTCTGGGTTATGGGCCCAGCACGCTTCCGCTGCACCACTCTGCTATACACCAGGGTGTGTGACTTGATGCTGCAGATTTTTATTTCGACTGTTTGCAACTAACCATAAGTTAAGTGAGCAATTGTGGAGAGTTAAGATAATTTCACCAGCAATAAAAACAAGTTACCGTAGAAGAGCTGTTAAAAGGCAGTTAGCAGAGGATGGTTTCGATCCATCGACCTCTGGGTTATGGGCCCAGCACGCTTCCGCTGCGCCACTCTGCTGCAAACCACCTCAGATGGGACTCGAACCCACCATCTCTAGTATATGACGACAATGGAAGAGTGCCTAACACTGAGTTAGCAGAGGATGGTTTCGATCCATCGACCTCTGGGTTATGGGCCCAGCACGCTTCCGCTGCGCCACTCTGCTATACATCAGGGTGTGTGACTTGATGCTGCAGATTTTTATTTCTACTGTTTGCAACTAACCATAAGTTAAGTGAGCAATTGTGGAGAGTTAAGATAATTTCACCAGCAATAAAAACAAGTTACCTTAGAAGAGCTGTTAAAAGGCAGTTAGCAGAGGATGGTTTCGATCCATCGACCTCTGGGTTATGGGCCCAGCACGCTTCCGCTGCGCCACTCTGCTATACATCAGGGTGTGTGACTTGATGCTGCAGATTTTTATTTCGACTGTTTGCAACTAACCATAAGTTAAGTGAGCAATTGTGGAGAGTTAAGATAATTTCACCAGCAATAAAAACAAGTTACCGTAGAAGAGCTGTTAAAATGCAGTTAGCAGAGGATGGTTTCGATCCATCGACCTGTGGGTTATGGGCCCAGCACGCTTCCGCTGCGCCACTCTGCTGCAAACCACCTCAGATGGGACTCGAACCCACCATCTCTAGTATATGACGACAATGGAAGAGTGCCTAACACTGAGTTAGCAGAGGATGGTTTCGATCCATCGACCTCTGGGTTATGGGCCCAGCACACTTCCGCTGCGCCACTCTGCTGCAAACCACCTCAGATGGGACTCAAACCCACCATCTATAGTACATGACAACAATGGAAGAGTGCCTAATACTGAGTTAGCAGAGGATGGTTTCGATCCATCGACCTCTGGGTTATGGGCCCAGCACGCTTCCGCTGCGCCACTCTGCTATACATCAGGGTGTGTGACTTGATTCTGCAGAATTTTATTTCTACTGTTTGCAACTAACCATAAGTTAAGTGAGCAATTGTGGAGAGTTAAGATAATTTCACCAGCAATAAAAACAAGTTACCGTAGAAGAGCTGTTAAAAGGCAGTTAGCAGAGGATGGTTTCGATCCATCGACCTCTGGGTTATGGGCCCAGCACGCTTCCGCTGCGCCACTCTGCTATACATCAGGGTGTGTGACTTGATGCTGCAGATTTTTATTTCGACTGTTTGCAACTAACCATAAGTTAAGTGAGCAATTGTGGAGAGTTAAGATAATTTCACCAGCAATAAAAACAAGTTACCGTAGAAGAGCTGTTAAAAGGCAGTTAGCAGAGGATGGTTTCGATCCATCGACCTCTGGGTTATGGGCCCAGCACGCTTCCGCTGCACCACTCTGCTGCAAACCACCTCAGATGGGACTCGAACCCACCATCTCTAGTATATGACGACAATGGAAGAGTGCCTAATACTGAGTTAGCAGAGGATGGTTTCGATCCATCGACCTCTGGGTTATGGGCCCAGCACGCTTCCGCTGCGCCACTCTGCTATACATCAGGGTGTGTGACTTGATGCTGCAGATTTTTATTTCGACTGTTTGCAACTAACCATAAGTTAAGTGAGCAATTGTGGAGAGTTAAGATAATTTCACCAGCAATAAAAACAAGTTACCGTAGAAGAGCTGTTAAAGGGCAGTTAGCAGAGGATGGTTTTGATCCATCGACCTCTAGGTTATGGGCCCAGCACGCTTCCGCTGCGCCACTCTGCTGCAAACCACCTCAGATGGGACTAGAACCCACCATCTCTAGTACATGAAAACAATGGAAGAGTGCCTAATACTGAGTTAGCAGAGGATGGTTTCGATCCAGCGACCTCTGGGTTATGGGCCCAGCACGCTTCCGCTGCGCCACTCTGCTATACATCACGGTGTGTGACTTGATGCTGTAGATTTTTATTTCGACTGTTTGCAACTAACAATAAGTTAAGTAAGCAATTGTGGAGAGTTAAGATAATTTCACCAGCAATAAAAACAAGTTAGCGTAGAAGAGCTGTTAAAAGGCAGTTAGCAGAGGATGGTTTCGATCCATCGACCTCTGGGTTATGGGCCCAGCACGCTTCCGCTGCGCCACTCTGCTATACATCAGGGTGTGTGACTTGATGCTGCAGATTTTTATTTCGACTGTTTGCAACTAACCATAAGTTAAGTGAGCAATTGTGGAGAGTTAAGATAATTTCACCAGCAATAAAAACAAGTTACCTTAGAAGAGCTGTTAAAAGGCAGTTAGCAGAGGATGGTTTCGATCCATCGACCTCTGGGTTATGGGCCCAGCACGCTTCCGCTGCGCCACTCTGCTGCAAACAACCTCAGATGGGACTCGAACCCACCATCTCTAGTATATGACGACAATGGAAGAGTGCCTAATACTGAGTTAGCAGAGGATGGTTTCAATCCTTCGACCTCTGGGTTATGGGCCCAGCACGCTTCCGCTGCGCCACTCTGCTGCAAACCACCTCAGATGGGACTCGAACCCACCATCTATAGTACATGACAACAATGGAAGAGTGCCTAATACTGAGTTAGCAGAGGATGGTTTCGATCCATCGACCTCTGGGTTATGGGCCCAGCACGCTTCCGCTGCGCCACTCTGCTATACATCAGGGTGTGTGACTTGATGCTGCAGATTTTTATTTCGACTGTTTGCAACTAACCATAATATAAGTGAGCAATTGTGGAGAGTTAAGATAATTTCACCAGCAATAAAAACAAGTTACCGTAGAAGAGCTGTTAAAAGGCAGTTAGCAGAGGATGGTTTCGATCCATCGACCTCTGGGTTATGGGCCCAGCACGCTTCCGCTGCGCCACTCTGCTATACATCAGGGTGTGTGACTTGATGCTGCAGATTTTTATTTCGACTGTTTGCAACTAACCATAAGTTAAGTGAGCAATTGTGGAGAGTTAAGATAATTTCACCAGCAATAAAAACAAGTTACCGTAGAAGAGCTGTTAAAATGCAGTTAGCAGAGGATGGTTTCGATCCATCGACCTCTGGGTTATGGGCCCAGCACGCTTCCGCTGCGCCACTCTGCTGCAAACCACCTCAGATGGGACTCAAACCCACCATCTATAGTACATGACAACAATGGAAGAGTGCCTAATACTGAGTTAGCAGAGGATGGTTTCGATCCATCGACCTCTGGGTTATGGGCCCAGCACGCTTCCGCTGCGCCACTCTGCTATACATCAGGGTGTGTGACTTGATTCTGCAGAATTTTATTTCTACTGTTTGCAACTAACCATAAGTTAAGTGAGCAATTGTGGAGAGTTAAGATAATTTCACCAGCAATAAAAACAAGTTACCGTAGAAGAGCTGTTAAAAGGCAGTTAGCAGAGGATGGTTTCGATCCATCGACCTCTGGGTTATGGGCCCAGCACGCTTCCGCTGCACCACTCTGCTGCAAACCACCTCAGATGGGACTCGAACCCACCATCTCTAGTATATGACGACAATGAAAGAGTGCCTACTACTGAGTTAGCAGAGGATGGTTTCGATCCACCGACCTCTGGGTTATGGGCCCAGCACGCTTCCGCTGCGCCACTCTGCTATACATCAGGGTGTGTGACTTGATGCTGCAGATTTTTATTTCGACTGTTTGCAACTAACCATAAGTTAAGTGAGCAATTGTGGAGAGTTAAAATAATTTCACCAGCAATAAAAACAAGTTACCGTAGAAGAGCTGTTAAAAGGCAGTTAGCAGAGGATGGTTTCGATCCATCGACCTCTGGGTTATGGGCCCAGCACGCTTCCGCTGCGCCACTCTGCTGCAAACCACCTCAGATGGGACTCGAACCCACCATCTCTAGTATATGACGACAATGGAAGAGTGCCTAACACTGAGTTAGCAGAGGATGGTTTCGATCCATCGACCTCTGGGTTATGGGCCCAGCACGCTTCCGCTGCGCCACTCTGCTATACATCAGGGTGTGTGACTTGATGCTGCAGATTTTTATTTCTACTGTTTGCAACTAACCATAAGTTAAGTGAGCAATTGTGGAGAGTTAAGATAATTTCACCAGCGATAAAAACAAGTTACCGTAGAAGAGCTGTTAAAAGGCAGTTAGCAGAGGATGGTTTTGATCCATCGACCTCTAGGTTATGGGCCCAGCACGCTTCCGCTGCGCCACTCTGCTGCAAACCACCTCAGATGGGACTCAAACCCACCATCTCTAGTACATGACAACAATGGAAGAGTGCCTAATACTGAGTTAGCAGAGGATGGTTTCGATCCAGCGACCTCTGAGTTATGGGCCCAGCACGGTTCCGCTGCGCCACTCTGCTATACATCACGGTGTGTGACTTGATGCTGCAGATTTTTATTTCGACTGTTTGCAACTAACAATAAGTTAAGTGAGCAATTGTGGAGAGTTAAGATAATTTCACCAGCAATAAAAACAAGTTACCGTAGAAGAGCTGTTAAAAGGCAGTTAGCAGAGGATGGTTTCGATCCATCGACCTCTGGGTTATGGGCCCAGCACGCTTCCGCTGCGCCACTCTGCTATACATCAGGGTGTGTGACTTGATGCTGCAGATTTTTATTTCGACTGTTTGCAACTAACCATAAGTTAAG
>NC_084900.1:25507825-25525325 GCF_949316345.1 Pungitius pungitius
TTAGCAGAGGATGGTTTCGATCCATCGACCTCTGGGTTATGGGCCCAGCAAGCTTCCGCTGCGCCACTCTGCTATACATCAGGGTGTGTGACTTGATGCTGCAGATTTTTATTTCGACTGTTTGCAACTAACCATAATATAAGTGAGCAATTGTGGAGAGTTAAGATAATTTCACCAGCAATAAAAACAAGTTATCGTAGAAGAGCTGTTAAAATGCAGTTAGCAGAGGATGGTTTCGATCCATCGACCTCTGGGTTATGGGCCCAGCACGCTTCCGCTGCGCCACTCTGCTGCAAACCACCTCAGATGGAACTCGAACCCACCATCTATAGTACATGACAACAATGGAAGAGTGCCTAATACTGAGTTAGCAGAGGATGGTTTCGATCCATCGACCTCTGGGTTATGGGCCCAGCACGCTTCCGCTGCGCCACTCTGCTATACATCAGGGTGTGTGACTTGATTCTGCAGATTTTTATTTCGACTGTTTGCAACTAACCATAAGTTAAGTGAGCAATTGTGGAGAGTTAAGATAATTTCACCAGCAATAAAAACAAGTTACCGTAGAAGAGCTGTTAAAAGGCAGTTAGCAGAGGATGGTTTCGATCCATCGACCTCTGGGTTATGGGCCCAGCACGCTTCCGCTGCGCCACTCTGCTGCAAACCACCTCAGATGGGACTCGAACCCACCATCTCTAGTATATGACGACAATGGAAGAGTGCCTAATACTGAGTTAGCAGAGGATGGTTTCGATCCATCGACCTCTGGGTTATGGGCCCAGCACGCTTCCGCTGCGCCACTCTGCTATACATCAGGGTGTGTGACTTGATGCTGCAGATTTTTATTTCTACTGTTTGCAACTAACCATAAGTTAAGTGAGCAATTGTGGAGAGTTAAGATAATTTCACCAGCGATAAAAACAAGTTACCGTAGAAGAGCTGTTAAAAGGCAGTTAGCACAGGATGGTTTTGATCCATCGACCTCTAGGTTATGGGCCCAGCACGCTTCCGCTGCGCCACTCTGCTGCAAACCACCTCAGATGGGACTCAAACCCACCATCTCTAGTACATGACAACAATGGAAGAGTGCCTAATACTGAGTTAGCAGAGGATGGTTTCGATCCAGCGACCTCTGAGTTATGGGCCCAGCACGCTTCCGCTGCGCCACTCTGCTATACATCACGGTGTGTGACTTGATGCTGCAGATTTTTATTTCGACTGTTTGCAACTAACAATAAGTTAAGTGAGCAATTGTGGAGAGTTAAGATAATTTCACCAGCAATAAAAACAAGTTACCGTAGAAGAGCTGTTAAAAGGCAGTTAGCAGAGGATGGTTTCGATCCATCGACCTCTGGGTTATGGGCCCAGCAAGCTTCCGCTGCGCCACTCTGCTATACATCAGGGTGTGTGACTTGATGCTGCAGATTTTTATTTCGACTGTTTGCAACTAACCATAATATAAGTGAGCAATTGTGGAGAGTTAAGATAATTTCACCAGCAATAAAAACAAGTTACCGTAGAAGAGCTGTTAAAATGCAGTTAGCAGAGGATGGTTTCGATCCATCGACCTCTGGGTTATGGGCCCAGCACGCTTCCGCTGCGCCACTCTGCTGCAAACCACCTCAGATGGGACTCGAACCCACCATCTATAGTACATGACAACAATGGAAGAGTGCCTAATACTGAGTTAGCAGAGGATGGTTTCGATCCATCGACCTCTGGGTTATGGGCCCAGCACGCTTCCGCTGCGCCACTCTGCTATACATCAGGGTGTGTGACTTGATGCTGCAGATTTTTATTTCTACTGTTTGCAACTAACCATAAGTTAAGTGAGCAATTGTGGAGAGTTAAGATAATTTCAGCAGCAATAAAAACAAGTTACCGTAGAAGAGCTGTTAAAAGGCAGTTAGCAGAGGATGGTTTCGATCCATCGACCTCTGGGTTATGGGCCCAGCACGCTTCCGCTGCGCCACTCTGCTATACATCAGGGTGTGTGACTTGATGCTGCAGATTTTTATTTCGACTGTTTGCAACTAACCATAATATAAGTGAGCAATTGTGGAGAGTTAAGATAATTTCACCAGCAATAAAAACAAGTTACCGTAGAAGAGCTGTTAAAATGCAGTTAGCAGAGGATGGTTTCGATCCATCGACCTCTGGGTTATGGGCCCAGCACGCTTCCGCTGCGCCACTCTGCTATACATCAGGGTGTGTGACTTGATGCTGCAGATTTTTATTTCGACTGTTTGCAACTAACCATAAGTTAAGTGAGCAATTGTGGAGAGTTAAGATAATTTCACCAGCAATAAAAACAAGTTACCGTAGAAGAGCTGTTAAAAGGCAGTTAGCAGAGGATGGTTTCGATCCATCGACCTCTGGGTTATGGGCCCAGCACGCTTCCGCTGCGCCACTCTGCTATACATCAGGGTGTGTGACTTGATGCTGCAGATTTTTATTTCGACTGTTTGCAACTAACCATAAGTTAAGTGAGCAATTGTGGAGAGTTAAGATAATTTCACCAGCAATAAAAACAAGTTACCGTAGAAGAGCTGTTAAAAGGCAGTTAGCAGAGGATGGTTTCGATCCATCGACCTCTGGGTTATGGGCCCAGCACGCTTCCGCTGCGCCACTCTGCTATACATCACGGTGTGTGACTTGATGCTGCAGATTTTTATTTCGACTGTTTGCAACTAACAATAAGTTAAGTGAGCAATTGTGGAGAGTTAAGATAATTTCACCAGCAATAAAAACAAGTTACCGTAGAAGAGCTGTTAAAAGGCAGTTAGCAGAGGATGGTTTCGATCCATCGACCTCTGGGTTATGGGCCCAGCAAGCTTCCGCTGCGCCACTCTGCTATACATCAGGGTGTGTGACTTGATGCTGCAGATTTTTATTTCGACTGTTTGCAACTAACCATAATATAAGTGAGCAATTGTGGAGAGTTAAGATAATTTCACCAGCAATAAAAACAAGTTACCGTAAAAGAGCTGTTAAAATGCAGTTAGCAGAGGATGGTTTCGATCCATCGACCTCTGGGTTATGGGCCCAGCACGCTTCCGCTGCGCCACTCTGCTGCAAACCACCTCAGATGGGACTCGAACCCACTATCTATAGTACATGACAACAATGGAAGAGTGCCTAATACTGAGTTAGCAGAGGATGGTTTCGATCCATCGACCTCTGGGTTATGGGCCCAGCACGCTTCCGCTGCGCCACTCTGCTATACATCAGGGTGTGTGACTTGATGCTGCAGATTTTTATTTCTACTGTTTGCAACTAACCATAAGTTAAGTGAGCAATTGTGGAGAGTTAAGATAATTTCAGCAGCAATAAAAACAAGTTACCGTAGAAGAGCTGTTAAAAGGCAGTTAGCAGAGGATGGTTTCGATCCATCGACCTCTGGGTTATGGGCCCAGCACGCTTCCGCTGCGCCACTCTGCTATACATCAGGGTGTGTGACTTGATGCTGCAGATTTTTATTTCGACTGTTTGCAACTAACCATAATATAAGTGAGCAATTGTGGAGAGTTAAGATAATTTCACCAGCAATAAAAACAAGTTACCGTAGAAGAGCTGTTAAAATGCAGTTAGCAGAGGATGGTTTCGATCCATCGACCTCTGGGTTATGGGCCCAGCACGCTTCCGCTGCGCCACTCTGCTATACATCAGGGTGTGTGACTTGATGCTGCAGATTTTTATTTCGACTGTTTGCAACTAACCATAAGTTAAGTGAGCAATTGTGGAGAGTTAAGATAATTTCACCAGCAATAAAAACAAGTTACCGTAGAAGAGCTGTTAAAAGGCAGTTAGCAGAGGATGGTTTCGATCCATCGACCTCTGGGTTATGGGCCCAGCACGCTTCCGCTGCGCCACTCTGCTATACATCAGGGTGTGTGACTTGATGCTGCAGATTTTTATTTCGACTGTTTGCAACTAACCATAAGTTAAGTGAGCAATTGTGGAGAGTTAAGATAATTTCACCAGCAATAAAAACAAGTTAGCGTAGAAGAGCTGTTAAAAGGCAGTTAGCAGAGGATGGTTTCGATCCATCGACCTCTGGGTTATGGGCCCAGCACGCTTCCGCTGCGCCACTCTGCTATACATCAGGGTGTGTGACTTGATGCTGCAGATTTTTATTTCGACTGTTTGCAACTAACCATAAGTTAAGTGAGCAATTGTGGAGAGTTAAGATAATTTCACCAGCAATAAAAACAAGTTACCGTAGAAGAGCTGTTAAAAGGCAGTTAGCAGAGGATGGTTTCGATCCATCGACCTCTGGGTTATGGGCCCAGCACGCTTCCGCTGCGCCACTCTGCTGCAAACCACCTCAGATGGGACTCGAACCCACCATCTCTAGTATATGACGACAATGGAAGAGTGCCTAATACTGAGTTAGCAGAGGATGGTTTCGATCCATCGACCTCTGGGTTATGGGCCCAGCACGCTTCCGCTGCGCCACTCTGCTATACATCAGGGTGTGTGACTTGATGCTGCAGATTTTTATTTCTACTGTTTGCAACTAACCATAAGTTAAGTGAGCAATTGTGGAGAGTTAAGATAATTTCACCAGCGATAAAAACAAGTTACCGTAGAAGAGCTGTTAAAAGGCAGTTAGCAGAGGATGGTTTTGATCCATCGACCTCTAGGTTATGGGCCCAGCACGCTTCCGCTGCGCCACTCTGCTGCAAACCACCTCAGATGGGACTCAAACCCACCATCTCTAGTACATGACAACAATGGAAGAGTGCCTAATACTGAGTTAGCAGAGGATGGTTTCGATCCAGCGACCTCTGAGTTATGGGCCCAGCACGCTTCCGCTGCGCCACTCTGCTATACATCACGGTGTGTGACTTGATGCTGCAGATTTTTATTTCGACTGTTTGCAACTAACAATAAGTTAAGTGAGCAATTGTGGAGAGTTAAGATAATTTCACCAGCAATAAAAACAAGTTACCGTAGAAGAGCTGTTAAAAGGCAGTTAGCAGAGGATGGTTTCGATCCATCGACCTCTGGGTTATGGGCCCAGCAAGCTTCCGCTGCGCCACTCTGCTATACATCAGGGTGTGTGACTTGATGCTGCAGATTTTTATTTCGACTGTTTGCAACTAACCATAATATAAGTGAGCAATTGTGGAGAGTTAAGATAATTTCACCAGCAATAAAAACAAGTTACCGTAGAAGAGCTGTTAAAATGCAGTTAGCAGAGGATGGTTTCGATCCATCGACCTCTGGGTTATGGGCCCAGCACGCTTCCGCTGCGCCACTCTGCTGCAAACCACCTCAGATGGGACTCGAACCCACTATCTATAGTACATGACAACAATGGAAGAGTGCCTAATACTGAGTTAGCAGAGGATGGTTTCGATCCATCGACCTCTGGGTTATGGGCCCAGCACGCTTCCGCTGCGCCACTCTGCTATACATCAGGGTGTGTGACTTGATGCTGCAGATTTTTATTTCTACTGTTTGCAACTAACCATAAGTTAAGTGAGCAATTGTGGAGAGTTAAGATAATTTCAGCAGCAATAAAAACAAGTTACCGTAGAAGAGCTGTTAAAAGGCAGTTAGCAGAGGATGGTTTCGATCCATCGACCTCTGGGTTATGGGCCCAGCACGCTTCCGCTGCGCCACTCTGCTATACATCAGGGTGTGTGACTTGATGCTGCAGATTTTTATTTCGACTGTTTGCAACTAACCATAATATAAGTGAGCAATTGTGGAGAGTTAAGATAATTTCACCAGCAATAAAAACAAGTTACCGTAGAAGAGCTGTTAAAATGCAGTTAGCAGAGGATGGTTTCGATCCATCGACCTCTGGGTTATGGGCCCAGCACGCTTCCGCTGCGCCACTCTGCTATACATCAGGGTGTGT
Source organism: Pungitius pungitius (assembly GCF_949316345.1). Lineage (NCBI taxonomy): Eukaryota > Metazoa > Chordata > Actinopteri > Perciformes > Gasterosteidae > Pungitius > Pungitius pungitius. Next base: position 25,513,698 of record NC_084900.1, read on the forward strand.
GACTTGATGCTGCAGATTTTTATTTCGACTGTTTGCAACTAACCATAAGTTAAGTGAGCAATTGTGGAGAGTTAAGATAATATCACCAGCAATAAAAACAAGTTACCGTAGAAGAGCTGTTAAAAGGCAGTTAGCAGAGGATGGTTTCGATCCATCGACCTCTGGGTTATGGGCCCAGCACGCTTCCGCTGCGCCACTCTGCTATACATCAGGGTGTGTGACTTGATGCTGCAGATTTTTATTTCGACTGTTTGCAACTAACCATAAGTTAAGTGAGCAATTGTGGAGAGTTAAGATAATTTCACCAGCAATAAAAACAAGTTAGCGTAGAAGAGCTGTTAAAAGGCAGTTAGCAGAGGATGGTTTCGATCCATCGACCTCTGGGTTATGGGCCCAGCACGCTTCCGCTGCGCCACTCTGCTATACATCAGGGTGTGTGACTTGATGCTGCAGATTTTTATTTCGACTGTTTGCAACTAACCATAAGTTAAGTGAGCAATTGTGGAGAGTTAAGATAATTTCACCAGCAATAAAAACAAGTTACCGTAGAAGAGCTGTTAAAAGGCAGTTAGCAGAGGATGGTTTCGATCCATCGACCTCTGGGTTATGGGCCCAGCACGCTTCCGCTGCGCCACTCTGCTGCAAAACACCTCAGATGGGACTCGAACCCACCATCTCTAGTATATGACGACAATGGAAGAGTGCCTAATACTGAGTTAGCAGAGGATGGTTTCGATCCATCGACCTCTGGGTTATGGGCCCAGCACGCTTCCGCTGCGCCACTCTGCTATACATCAGGGTGTGTGACTTGATGCTGCAGATTTTTATTTCTACTGTTTGCAACTAACCATAAGTTAAGTGAGCAATTGTGGAGAGTTAAGATAATTTCACCAGCGATAAAAACAAGTTACCGTAGAAGAGCTGTTAAAAGGCAGTTAGCAGAGGATGGTTTTGATCCATCGACCTCTAGGTTATGGGCCCAGCACGCTTCCGCTGCGCCACTCTGCTGCAAACCACCTCAGATGGGACTCAAACCCACCATCTCTAGTACATGACAACAATGGAAGAGTGCCTAATACTGAGTTAGCAGAGGATGGTTTCGATCCAGCGACCTCTGAGTTATGGGCCCAGCACGCTTCCGCTGCGCCACTCTGCTATACATCACGGTGTGTGACTTGATGCTGCAGATTTTTATTTCGACTGTTTGCAACTAACAATAAGTTAAGTGAGCAATTGTGGAGAGTTAAGATAATTTCACCAGCAATAAAAACAAGTTACCGTAGAAGAGCTGTTAAAAGGCAGTTAGCAGAGGATGGTTTCGATCCATCGACCTCTGGGTTATGGGCCCAGCAAGCTTCCGCTGCGCCACTCTGCTATACATCAGGGTGTGTGACTTGATGCTGCAGATTTTTATTTCGACTGTTTGCAACTAACCATAATATAAGTGAGCAATTGTGGAGAGTTAAGATAATTTCACCAGCAATAAAAACAAGTTATCGTAGAAGAGCTGTTAAAATGCAGTTAGCAGAGGATGGTTTCGATCCATTGACCTCTGGGTTATGGGCCCAGCACGCTTCCGCTGCGCCACTCTGCTGCAAACCACCTCAGATGGAACTCGAACCCACCATCTATAGTACATGACAACAATGGAAGAGTGCCTAATACTGAGTTAGCAGAGGATGGTTTCGATCCATCGACCTCTGGGTTATGGGCCCAGCACGCTTCCGCTGCGCCACTCTGCTATACATCAGGGTGTGTGACTTGATGCTGCAGATTTTTATTTCGACTGTTTGCAACTAACCATAAGTTAAGTGAGCAATTGTGGAGAGTTAAGATAATTTCACCAGCAATAAAAACAAGTTACCGTAGAAGAGCTGTTAAAAGGCAGTTAGCAGAGGATGGTTTCGATCCATCGACCTCTGGGTTATGGGCCCAGCACGCTTCCGCTGCGCCACTCTGCTGCAAACCACCTCAGATGGGACTCGAACCCACCATCTCTAGTATATGACGACAATGGAAGAGTGCCTAATACTGAGTTAGCAGAGGATGGTTTCGATCCATCGACCTCTGGGTTATGGGCCCAGCACGCTTCCGCTGCGCCACTCTGCTATACATCACGGTGTGTGACTTGATGCTGCAGATTTTTATTTCGACTGTTTGCAACTAACAATAAGTTAAGTGAGCAATTGTGGAGAGTTAAGATAATTTCACCAGCAATAAAAACAAGTTACCGTAGAAGAGCTGTTAAAAGGCAGTTAGCAGAGGATGGTTTCGATCCATCGACCTCTGGGTTATGGGCCCAGCAAGCTTCCGCTGCGCCACTCTGCTATACATCAGGGTGTGTGACTTGATGCTGCAGATTTTTATTTCGACTGTTTGCAACTAACCATAATATAAGTGAGCAATTGTGGAGAGTTAAGATAATTTCACCAGCAATAAAAACAAGTTACCGTAGAAGAGCTGTTAAAATGCAGTTAGCAGAGGATGGTTTCGATCCATCGACCTCTGGGTTATGGGCCCAGCACGCTTCCGCTGCGCCACTCTGCTGCAAACCACCTCAGATGGGACTCGAACCCACCATCTATAGTACATGACAACAATGGAAGAGTGCCTAATACTGAGTTAGCAGAGGATGGTTTCGATCCATCGACCTCTGGGTTATGGGCCCAGCACGCTTCCGCTGCGCCACTCTGCTATACATCAGGGTGTGTGACTTGATGCTGCAGATTTTTATTTCTACTGTTTGCAACTAACCATAAGTTAAGTGAGCAATTGTGGAGAGTTAAGATAATTTCAGCAGCAATAAAAACAAGTTACCGTAGAAGAGCTGTTAAAAGGCAGTTAGCAGAGGATGGTTTCGATCCATCGACCTCTGGGTTATGGGCCCAGCACGCTTCCGCTGCGCCACTCTGCTGCAAACCACCTCAGATGGGACTCGAACCCACCATCTCTAGTATATGACGACAATGAAAGAGTGCCTACTACTGAGTTAGCAGAGGATGGTTTCGATCCACCGACCTCTGGGTTATGGGCCCAGCACGCTTCCGCTGCGCCACTCTGCTATACATCAGGGTGTGTGACTTGATGCTGCAGATTTTTATTTCTACTGTTTGCAACTAACCATAAGTTAAGTGAGCAATTGTGGAGAGTTAAAATAATTTCACCAGCAATAAAAACAAGTTACCGTAGAAGAGCTGTTAAAAGGCAGTTAGCAGAGGATGGTTTCGATCCATCGACCTCTGGGTTATGGGCCCAGCACGCTTCCGCTGCGCCACTCTGCTGCAAACCACCTCAGATGGGACTCGAACCCACCATCTCTAGTATATGACGACAATGAAAGAGTGCCTACTACTGAGTTATCAGAGGATGGTTTCGATCCACCGACCTCTGGGTTATGGGCCCAGCACGCTTCCGCTGCGCCACTCTGCTATACATCAGGGTGTGTGACTTGATGCTGCAGATTTTTATTTCGACTGTTTGCAACTAACCATAAGTTAAGTGAGCAATTGTGGAGAGTTAAGATAATTTCACCAGCAATAAAAACAAGTTACCGTAGAAGAGCTGTTAAAAGGCAGTTAGCAGAGGATGGTTTCGATCCATCGACCTCTGGGTTATGGGCCCAGCACGCTTCCGCTGCGCCACTCTGCTATACATCAGGGTGTGTGACGTGATGCTGCAGATTTTTATTTCGACTGTTTGCAACTAACCATAAGTTAAGTGAGCAATTGTGGAGAGTTAAGATAATTTCACAAGCAATAAAAACAAGTTACCGTAGAAGAGCTGTTAAAAGGCAGTTAGCAGAGGATGGTTTCGATCCATCGACCTCTGGGTTATGGGCCCAGCACGCTTCCGCTGCGCCACTCTGCTGCAAACCACCTCAGATGGAACTCGAACCCACCATCTATAGTACATGACAACAATGGAAGAGTGCCTAATACTGAGTTAGCAGAGGATGGTTTCGATCCATCGACCTCTGGGTTATGGGCCCAGCACGCTTCCGCTGCGCCACTCTGCTATACATCAGGGTGTGTGACTTGATGCTGCAGATTTTTATTTCGACTGTTTGCAACTAACCATAAGTTAAGTGAGCAATTGTGGAGAGTTAAGATAATTTCAGCAGCAATAAAAACAAGTTACCGTAGAAGAGCTGTTAAAAGGCAGTTAGCAGAGGATGGTTTCGATCCATCGACCTCTGGGTTATGGGCCCAGCACGCTTCCGCTGCGCCACTCTGCTGCAAACCACCTCAGATGGGACTCGAACCCACCATCTCTAGTATATGACGACAATGGAAGAGTGCCTAATACTGAGTTAGCAGAGGATGGTTTCGATCCATCGACCTCTGGGTTATGGGCCCAGCACGCTTCCGCTGCGCCACTCTGCTATACATCAGGGTGTGTGACTTGATGCTGCAGATTTTTATTTCTACTGTTTGCAACTAACCATAAGTTAAGTGAGCAATTGTGGAGAGTTAAGATAATTTCACCAGCGATAAAAACAAGTTACCGTAGAAGAGCTGTTAAAAGGCAGTTAGCAGAGGATGGTTTTGATCCATCGACCTCTAGGTTATGGGCCCAGCACGCTTCCGCTGCGCCACTCTGCTGCAAACCACCTCAGATGGGACTCAAACCCACCATCTCTAGTACATGACAACAATGGAAGAGTGCCTAATACTGAGTTAGCAGAGGATGGTTTCGATCCAGCGACCTCTGAGTTATGGGCCCAGCACGCTTCCGCTGCGCCACTCTGCTATACATCACGGTGTGTGACTTGATGCTGCAGATTTTTATTTCGACTGTTTGCAACTAACAATAAGTTAAGTGAGCAATTGTGGAGAGTTAAGATAATTTCACCAGCAATAAAAACAAGTTACCGTAGAAGAGCTGTTAAAAGGCAGTTAGCAGAGGATGGTTTCGATCCATCGACCTCTGGGTTATGGGCCCAGCAAGCTTCCGCTGCGCCACTCTGCTATACATCAGGGTGTGTGACTTGATGCTGCAGATTTTTATTTCGACTGTTTGCAACTAACCATAATATAAGTGAGCAATTGTGGAGAGTTAAGATAATTTCACCAGCAATAAAAACAAGTTACCGTAGAAGAGCTGTTAAAATGCAGTTAGCAGAGGATGGTTTCGATCCATCGACCTCTGGGTTATGGGCCCAGCACGCTTCCGCTGCGCCACTCTGCTGCAAACCACCTCAGATGGGACTCGAACCCACTATCTATAGTACATGACAACAATGGAAGAGTGCCTAATACTGAGTTAGCAGAGGATGGTTTCGATCCATCGACCTCTGGGTTATGGGCCCAGCACGCTTCCGCTGCGCCACTCTGCTATACATCAGGGTGTGTGACTTGATGCTGCAGATTTTTATTTCTACTGTTTGCAACTAACCATAAGTTAAGTGAGCAATTGTGGAGAGTTAAGATAATTTCAGCAGCAATAAAAACAAGTTACCGTAGAAGAGCTGTTAAAAGGCAGTTAGCAGAGGATGGTTTCGATCCATCGACCTCTGGGTTATGGGCCCAGCACGCTTCCGCTGCGCCACTCTGCTATACATCAGGGTGTGTGACTTGATGCTGCAGATTTTTATTTCGACTGTTTGCAACTAACCATAATATAAGTGAGCAATTGTGGAGAGTTAAGATAATTTCACCAGCAATAAAAACAAGTTACCGTAGAAGAGCTGTTAAAATGCAGTTAGCAGAGGATGGTTTCGATCCATCGACCTCTGGGTTATGGGCCCAGCACGCTTCCGCTGCGCCACTCTGCTATACATCAGGGTGTGTGACTTGATGCTGCAGATTTTTATTTCGACTGTTTGCAACTAACCATAAGTTAATTGAGCAATTGTGGAGAGTTAAGATAATTTCACCAGCAATAAAAACAAGTTACCGTAGAAGAGCTGTTAAAAGGCAGTTAGCAGAGGATGGTTTCGATCCATCGACCTCTGGGTTATGGGCCCAGCACGCTTCCGCTGCGCCACTCTGCTATACATCAGGGTGTGTGACTTGATGCTGCAGATTTTTATTTCGACTGTTTGCAACTAACCATAAGTTAAGTGAGCAATTGTGGAGAGTTAAGATAATTTCACCAGCAATAAAAACAAGTTAGCGTAGAAGAGCTGTTAAAAGGCAGTTAGCAGAGGATGGTTTCGATCCATCGACCTCTGGGTTATGGGCCCAGCACGCTTCCGCTGCGCCACTCTGCTATACATCAGGGTGTGTGACTTGATGCTGCAGATTTTTATTTCGACTGTTTGCAACTAACCATAAGTTAAGTGAGCAATTGTGGAGAGTTAAGATAATTTCACCAGCAATAAAAACAAGTTACCGTAGAAGAGCTGTTAAAAGGCAGTTAGCAGAGGATGGTTTCGATCCATCGACCTCTGGGTTATGGGCCCAGCACGCTTCCGCTGCGCCACTCTGCTGCAAACCACCTCAGATGGGACTCGAACCCACCATCTCTAGTATATGACGACAATGGAAGAGTGCCTAATACTGAGTTAGCAGAGGATGGTTTCGATCCATCGACCTCTGGGTTATGGGCCCAGCACGCTTCCGCTGCGCCACTCTGCTATACATCAGGGTGTGTGACTTGATGCTGCAGATTTTTATTTCTACTGTTTGCAACTAACCATAAGTTAAGTGAGCAATTGTGGAGAGTTAAGATAATTTCACCAGCGATAAAAACAAGTTACCGTAGAAGAGCTGTTAAAAGGCAGTTAGCAGAGGATGGTTTTGATCCATCGACCTCTAGGTTATGGGCCCAGCACGCTTCCGCTGCGCCACTCTGCTGCAAACCACCTCAGATGGGACTCAAACCCACCATCTCTAGTACATGACAACAATGGAAGAGTGCCTAATACTGAGTTAGCAGAGGATGGTTTCGATCCAGCGACCTCTGAGTTATGGGCCCAGCACGCTTCCGCTGCGCCACTCTGCTATACATCACGGTGTGTGACTTGATGCTGCAGATTTTTATTTCGACTGTTTGCAACTAACAATAAGTTAAGTGAGCAATTGTGGAGAGTTAAGATAATTTCACCAGCAATAAAAACAAGTTACCGTAGAAGAGCTGTTAAAAGGCAGTTAGCAGAGGATGGTTTCGATCCATCGACCTCTGGGTTATGGGCCCAGCAAGCTTCCGCTGCGCCACTCTGCTATACATCAGGGTGTGTGACTTGATGCTGCAGATTTTTATTTCGACTGTTTGCAACTAACCATAATATAAGTGAGCAATTGTGGAGAGTTAAGATAATTTCACCAGCAATAAAAACAAGTTATCGTAGAAGAGCTGTTAAAATGCAGTTAGCAGAGGATGGTTTCGATCCATTGACCTCTGGGTTATGGGCCCAGCACGCTTCCGCTGCGCCACTCTGCTGCAAACCACCTCAGATGGAACTCGAACCCACCATCTATAGTACATGACAACAATGGAAGAGTGCCTAATACTGAGTTAGCAGAGGATGGTTTCGATCCATCGACCTCTGGGTTATGGGCCCAGCACGCTTCCGCTGCGCCACTCTGCTATACATCAGGGTGTGTGACTTGATGCTGCAGATTTTTATTTCGACTGTTTGCAACTAACCATAAGTTAAGTGAGCAATTGTGGAGAGTTAAGATAATTTCACCAGCAATAAAAACAAGTTACCGTAGAAGAGCTGTTAAAAGGCAGTTAGCAGAGGATGGTTTCGATCCATCGACCTCTGGGTTATGGGCCCAGCACGCTTCCGCTGCGCCACTCTGCTGCAAACCACCTCAGATGGGACTCGAACCCACCATCTCTAGTATATGACGACAATGGAAGAGTGCCTAATACTGAGTTAGCAGAGGATGGTTTCGATCCATCGACCTCTGAGTTATGGGCCCAGCACGCTTCCGCTGCGCCACTCTGCTATACATCACGGTGTGTGACTTGATGCTGCAGATTTTTATTTCGACTGTTTGCAACTAACCATAAGTTAAGTGAGCAATTGTGGAGAGTTAAGATAATTTCACCAGCAATAAAAACAAGTTACCGTAGAAGAGCTGTTAAAAGGCAGTTAGCAGAGGATGGTTTCGATCCATCGACCTCTGGGTTATGGGCCCAGCACGCTTCCGCTGCGCCACTCTGCTGCAAACCACCTCAGATGGGACTCGAACCCACCATCTATAGTACATGACAACAATGGAAGAGTGCCTAATACTGAGTTAGCAGAGGATGGTTTCGATCCATCGACCTCTGGGTTATGGGCCCAGCACGCTTCCGCTGCGCCACTCTGCTATACATCAGGGTGTGTGACTTGATGCTGCAGATTTTTATTTCTACTGTTTGCAACTAACCATAAGTTAAGTGAGCAATTGTGGAGAGTTAAGATAATTTCAGCAGCAATAAAAACAAGTTACCGTAGAAGAGCTGTTAAAAGGCAGTTAGCAGAGGATGGTTTCGATCCATCGACCTCTGGGTTATGGGCCCAGCACGCTTCCGCTGCGCCACTCTGCTGCAAACCACCTCAGATGGGACTCGAACCCACCATCTCTAGTATATGACGACAATGAAAGAGTGCCTACTACTGAGTTAGAAGAGGATGGTTTCGATCCACCGACCTCTGGGTTATGGGCCCAGCACGCTTCCGCTGCGCCACTCTGCTATACATCAGGGTGTGTGACTTGATGCTGCAGATTTTTATTTCTACTGTTTGCAACTAACCATAAGTTAAGTGAGCAATTGTGGAGAGTTAAGATAATTTCACCAGCAATAAAAACAAGTTACCGTAGAAGAGCTGTTAAAAGGCAGTTAGCAGAGGATGGTTTCGATCCATCGACCTCTGGGTTATGGGCCCAGCACGCTTCCGCTGCGCCACTCTGCTGCAAACCACCTCAGATGGGACTCGAACCCACCATCTCTAGTATATGACGACAATGAAAGAGTGCCTACTACTGAGTTATCAGAGGATGGTTTCGATCCACCGACCTCTGGGTTATGGGCCCAGCACGCTTCCGCTGCGCCACTCTGCTATACATCAGGGTGTGTGACTTGATGCTGCAGATTTTTATTTCGACTGTTTGCAACTAACCATAAGTTAAGTGAGCAATTGTGGAGAGTTAAGATAATTTCACCAGCAATAAAAACAAGTTACCGTAGAAGAGCTGTTAAAAGGCAGTTAGCAGAGGATGGTTTCGATCCATCGACCTCTGGGTTATGGGCCCAGCACGCTTCCGCTGCGCCACTCTGCTATACATCAGGGTGTGTGACGTGATGCTGCAGATTTTTATTTCGACTGTTTGCAACTAACCATAAGTTAAGTGAGCAATTGTGGAGAGTTAAGATAATTTCACAAGCAATAAAAACAAGTTACCGTAGAAGAGCTGTTAAAAGGCAGTTAGCAGAGGATGGTTTCGATCCATCGACCTCTGGGTTATGGGCCCAGCACGCTTCCGCTGCGCCACTCTGCTGCAAACCACCTCAGATGGAACTCGAACCCACCATCTATAGTACATGACAACAATGGAAGAGTGCCTAATACTGAGTTAGCAGAGGATGGTTTCGATCCATCGACCTCTGGGTTATGGGCCCAGCACGCTTCCGCTGCGCCACTCTGCTATACATCAGGGTGTGTGACTTGATGCTGCAGATTTTTATTTCGACTGTTTGCAACTAACCATAAGTTAAGTGAGCAATTGTGGAGAGTTAAGATAATTTCAGCAGCAATAAAAACAAGTTACCGTAGAAGAGCTGTTAAAAGGCAGTTAGCAGAGGATGGTTTCGATCCATCGACCTCTGGGTTATGGGCCCAGCACGCTTCCGCTGCGCCACTCTGCTGCAAACCACCTCAGATGGGACTCGAACCCACCATCTCTAGTATATGACGACAATGGAAGAGTGCCTAATACTGAGTTAGCAGAGGATGGTTTCGATCCATCGACCTCTGGGTTATGGGCCCAGCACGCTTCCGCTGCGCCACTCTGCTATACATCAGGGTGTGTGACTTGATGCTGCAGATTTTTATTTCTACTGTTTGCAACTAACCATAAGTTAAGTGAGCAATTGTGGAGAGTTAAGATAATTTCACCAGCGATAAAAACAAGTTACCGTAGAAGAGCTGTTAAAAGGCAGTTAGCAGAGGATGGTTTTGATCCATCGACCTCTAGGTTATGGGCCCAGCACGCTTCCGCTGCGCCACTCTGCTGCAAACCACCTCAGATGGGACTCAAACCCACCATCTCTAGTACATGACAACAATGGAAGAGTGCCTAATACTGAGTTAGCAGAGGATGGTTTCGATCCAGCGACCTCTGAGTTATGGGCCCAGCACGCTTCCGCTGCGCCACTCTGCTATACATCACGGTGTGTGACTTGATGCTGCAGATTTTTATTTCGACTGTTTGCAACTAACAATAAGTTAAGTGAGCAATTGTGGAGAGTTAAGATAATTTCACCAGCAATAAAAACAAGTTACCGTAGAAGAGCTGTTAAAAGGCAGTTAGCAGAGGATGGTTTCGATCCATCGACCTCTGGGTTATGGGCCCAGCAAGCTTCCGCTGCGCCACTCTGCTATACATCAGGGTGTGTGACTTGATGCTGCAGATTTTTATTTCGACTGTTTGCAACTAACCATAATATAAGTGAGCAATTGTGGAGAGTTAAGATAATTTCACCAGCAATAAAAACAAGTTACCGTAGAAGAGCTGTTAAAATGCAGTTAGCAGAGGATGGTTTCGATCCATCGACCTCTGGGTTATGGGCCCAGCACGCTTCCGCTGCGCCACTCTGCTGCAAACCACCTCAGATGGGACTCGAACCCACTATCTATAGTACATGACAACAATGGAAGAGTGCCTAATACTGAGTTAGCAGAGGATGGTTTCGATCCATCGACCTCTGGGTTATGGGCCCAGCACGCTTCCGCTGCGCCACTCTGCTATACATCAGGGTGTGTGACTTGATGCTGCAGATTTTTATTTCTACTGTTTGCAACTAACCATAAGTTAAGTGAGCAATTGTGGAGAGTTAAGATAATTTCAGCAGCAATAAAAACAAGTTACCGTAGAAGAGCTGTTAAAAGGCAGTTAGCAGAGGATGGTTTCGATCCATCGACCTCTGGGTTATGGGCCCAGCACGCTTCCGCTGCGCCACTCTGCTATACATCAGGGTGTGTGACTTGATGCTGCAGATTTTTATTTCGACTGTTTGCAACTAACCATAATATAAGTGAGCAATTGTGGAGAGTTAAGATAATTTCACCAGCAATAAAAACAAGTTACCGTAGAAGAGCTGTTAAAATGCAGTTAGCAGAGGATGGTTTCGATCCATCGACCTCTGGGTTATGGGCCCAGCACGCTTCCGCTGCGCCACTCTGCTATACATCAGGGTGTGTGACTTGATGCTGCAGATTTTTATTTCGACTGTTTGCAACTAACCATAAGTTAAGTGAGCAATTGTGGAGAGTTAAGATAATTTCAGCAGCAATAAAAACAAGTTACCGTAGAAGAGCTGTTAAAAGGCAGTTAGCAGAGGATGGTTTCGATCCATCGACCTCTGGGTTATGGGCCCAGCACGCTTCCGCTGCGCCACTCTGCTATACATCAGGGTGTGTGACTTGATGCTGCAGATTTTTATTTCGACTGTTTGCAACTAACCATAAGT
>NC_084900.1:25545325-25547825 GCF_949316345.1 Pungitius pungitius
TAGAAGAGCTGTTAAAAGGCAGTTAGCAGAGGATGGTTTCGATCCATCGACCTCTGGGTTATGGGCCCAGCAAGCTTCCGCTGCGCCACTCTGCTATACATCAGGGTGTGTGACTTGATGCTGCAGATTTTTATTTCGACTGTTTGCAACTAACCATAATATAAGTGAGCAATTGTGGAGAGTTAAGATAATTTCACCAGCAATAAAAACAAGTTACCGTAGAAGAGCTGTTAAAAGGCAGTTAGCAGAGGATGGTTTCGATCCATCGACCTCTGGGTTATGGGCCCAGCACGCTTCCGCTGCGCCACTCTGCTGCAAACCACCTCAGATGGGACTCGAACCCACCATCTATAGTACATGACAACAATGGAAGAGTGCCTAATACTGAGTTAGCAGAGGATGGTTTCGATCCATCGACCTCTGGGTTATGGGCCCAGCACGCTTCCGCTGCGCCACTCTGCTATACATCAGGGTGTGTGACTTGATGCTGCAGATTTTTATTTCGACTGTTTGCAACTAACCATAAGTTAAGTGAGCAATTGTGGAGAGTTCAGATAATTTCACCAGCAATAAAAACAAGTTACCGTAGAAGAGCTGTTAAAAGGCAGTTAGCAGAGGATGGTTTCGATCCATCGACCTCTGGGTTATGGGCCCAGCACGCTTCCGCTGCGCCACTCTGCTATACATCAGGGTGTGTGACTTGATGCTGCAGATTTTTATTTCGACTGTTTGCAACTAACCATAAGTTAAGTGAGCAATTGTGGAGAGTTAAGATAATTTCACCAGCAATAAAAACAAGTTACCTTAGAAGAGCTGTTAAAAGGCAGTTAGCAGAGGATGGTTTCGATCCATCGACCTCTGGGTTATGGGCCCAGCACGCTTCCGCTGCGCCACTCTGCTGGAAACCACCTCAGATGGGACTCGAACCCACGATCTCTAGTATATGACGACAATGGAAGAGTGCCTAATACTGAGTTAGCAGAGGATGGTTTCGATCCATCGACCTCTGGGTTATGGGCCCAGCACGCTTCCGCTGCGCCACTCTGCTATACATCAGTGTGTGTGACTTGATGCTGCAGATTTTTATTTCGACTGTTTGCAACTAACCATAATATAAGTGAGCAATTGTGGAGAGTTAAGATAATTTCACCAGCAATAAAAACAAGTTACCGTAGAAGAGCTGTTAAAAGGCAGTTAGCAGAGGATGGTTTCGATCCATCGACCTCTGGGTTATGGGCCCAGCACGCTTCCGCTGCGCCACTCTGCTGCAAACCACCTCAGATGGGACTCGAACCCACCATCTATAGTACATGACAACAATGGAAGAGTGCCTAATACTGAGTTAGCAGAGGATGGTTTCGATCCATCGACCTCTGGGTTATGGGCCCAGCACGCTTCCGCTGCGCCACTCTGCTATACAACAGGGTGTGTGACTTGATGCTGCAGATTTTTATTTCTACTGTTTGCAAATAACCATAAGTTAAGTGAGCAATTGTGGAGAGTTAAGATAATTTCACAAGCAATAAAAACAAGTTACCGTAGAAGAGCTGTTAAAAGGCAGTTAGCAGAGGATGGTTTCGATCCATCGACCTCTGGGTTATGGGCCCAGCACGCTTCCGCTGCGCCACTCTGCTGCAAACCACCTCAGATGGGACTCGAACCCACCATCTCTAGTATATGACGACAATGAAAGAGTGCCTACTACTGAGTTAGCAGAGGATGGTTTCGATCCACCGACCTCTGGGTTATGGGCCCAGCACGCTTCCGCTGCGCCACTCTGCTATACATCAGGGTGTGTGACTTGATGCTGCAGATTTTTATTTCGACTGTTTGCAACTAACCATAATATAAGTGAGCAATTGTGGAGAGTTAAGATAATTTCACCAGCAATAAAAACAAGTTACCGTAGAAGAGCTGTTAAAAGGCAGTTAGCAGAGGATGGTTTCGATCCATCGACCTCTGGGTTATGGGCCCAGCACGCTTCCGCTGCGCCACTCTGCTGCAAACCACCTCAGATGGGACTAGAACCCACCATCTCTAGTATATGACGACAATGAAAGAGTGCCTACTACTGAGTTAGCAGAGGATGGTTTCGATCCACCGACCTCTGGGTTATGGGCCCAGCACGCTTCCGCTGCGCCACTCTGCTATACATCAGGGTGTGTGACTTGATGCTGCAGATTTTTATTTCGACTGTTTGCAACTAACCATAAGTTAAGTGAGCAATTGTGGAGAGTTAAAATAATTTCACCAGCAATAAAAACAAGTTACCGTAGAAGAGCTGTTAAAAGGCAGTTAGCAGAGGATGGTTTCGATCCATCGACCTCTGGGTTATGGGCCCAGCACGCTTCCGCTGTGCCACTCTGCTATACATCAGGGTGTGTGACTTGATGCTGCAGATTTTTATTTCTACTGTTTGCAACTAACCATAAGTTAAGTGAGCAATTGTGGAGAGTTAAGATAATTTCAGCAGCAATAAAAACAAGTTACCGTAGAAGAG
>NC_084900.1:25552825-25555325 GCF_949316345.1 Pungitius pungitius
AGCAGAGGATGGTTTCGATCCATCGACCTCTGGGTTATGGGCCCAGCAAGCTTCCGCTGCGCCACTCTGCTATACATCAGGGTGTGTGACTTGATGCTGCAGATTTTTATTTCGACTGTTTGCAACTAACCATAATATAAGTGAGCAATTGTGGAGAGTTAAGATAATTTCACCAGCAATAAAAACAAGTTACCGTAGAAGAGCTGTTAAAAGGCAGTTAGCAGAGGATGGTTTCGATCCATCGACCTCTGGGTTATGGGCCCAGCACGCTTCCGCTGCGCCACTCTGCTGCAAACCACCTCAGATGGGACTCGAACCCACCATCTATAGTACATGACAACAATGGAAGAGTGCCTAATACTGAGTTAGCAGAGGATGGTTTCGATCCATCGACCTCTGGGTTATGGGCCCAGCACGCTTCCGCTGCGCCACTCTGCTATACATCAGGGTGTGTGACTTGATGCTGCAGATTTTTATTTCGACTGTTTGCAACTAACCATAAGTTAAGTGAGCAATTGTGGAGAGTTCAGATAATTTCACCAGCAATAAAAACAAGTTACCGTAGAAGAGCTGTTAAAAGGCAGTTAGCAGAGGATGGTTTCGATCCATCGACCTCTGGGTTATGGGCCCAGCACGCTTCCGCTGCGCCACTCTGCTATACATCAGGGTGTGTGACTTGATGCTGCAGATTTTTATTTCGACTGTTTGCAACTAACCATAAGTTAAGTGAGCAATTGTGGAGAGTTAAGATAATTTCACCAGCAATAAAAACAAGTTACCTTAGAAGAGCTGTTAAAAGGCAGTTAGCAGAGGATGGTTTCGATCCATCGACCTCTGGGTTATGGGCCCAGCACGCTTCCGCTGCGCCACTCTGCTGGAAACCACCTCAG
Organism: Pungitius pungitius; assembly: GCF_949316345.1. Lineage (NCBI taxonomy): Eukaryota > Metazoa > Chordata > Actinopteri > Perciformes > Gasterosteidae > Pungitius > Pungitius pungitius. Next base: position 25,553,716 of record NC_084900.1, read on the forward strand.
ATGGGACTCGAACCCACGATCTCTAGTATATGACGACAATGGAAGAGTGCCTAATACTGAGTTAGCAGAGGATGGTTTCGATCCATCGACCTCTGGGTTATGGGCCCAGCACGCTTCCGCTGCGCCACTCTGCTATACATCAGTGTGTGTGACTTGATGCTGCAGATTTTTATTTCGACTGTTTGCAACTAACCATAATATAAGTGAGCAATTGTGGAGAGTTAAGATAATTTCACCAGCAATAAAAACAAGTTACCGTAGAAGAGCTGTTAAAAGGCAGTTAGCAGAGGATGGTTTCGATCCATCGACCTCTGGGTTATGGGCCCAGCACGCTTCCGCTGCGCCACTCTGCTGCAAACCACCTCAGATGGGACTCGAACCCACCATCTATAGTACATGACAACAATGGAAGAGTGCCTAATACTGAGTTAGCAGAGGATGGTTTCGATCCATCGACCTCTGGGTTATGGGCCCAGCACGCTTCCGCTGCGCCACTCTGCTATACAACAGGGTGTGTGACTTGATGCTGCAGATTTTTATTTCTACTGTTTGCAAATAACCATAAGTTAAGTGAGCAATTGTGGAGAGTTAAGATAATTTCACAAGCAATAAAAACAAGTTACCGTAGAAGAGCTGTTAAAAGGCAGTTAGCAGAGGATGGTTTCGATCCATCGACCTCTGGGTTATGGGCCCAGCACGCTTCCGCTGTGCCACTCTGCTATACATCAGGGTGTGTGACTTGATGCTGCAGATTTTTATTTCTACTGTTTGCAACTAACCATAAGTTAAGTGAGCAATTGTGGAGAGTTAAGATAATTTCAGCAGCAATAAAAACAAGTTACCGTAGAAGAGCTGTTAAAAGGCAGTTAGCAGAGGATGGTTTCGATCCATCGACCTCTGGGTTATGGGCCCAGCACGCTTCCGCTGCGCCACTCTGCTGCAAACCACCTCAGATGGGACTCGAACCCACCATCTCTAGTATATGACGACAATGAAAGAGTGCCTACTACTGAGTTAGCAGAGGATGGTTTCGATCCACCGACCTCTGGGTTATGGGCCCAGCACGCTTCCGCTGCGCCACTCTGCTATACATCAGGGTGTGTGACTTGATGCTGCAGATTTTTATTTCTACTGTTTGCAACTAACCATAAGTTAAGTGAGCAATTGTGGAGAGTTAAGATAATTTCACCAGCAATAAAAACAAGTTACCGTAGAAGAGCTGTTAAAAGGCAGTTAGCAGAGGATGGTTTCGATCCATCGACCTCTGGGTTATGGGCCCAGCACGCTTCCGCTGCGCCACTCTGCTGCAAACCACCTCAGATGGGACTCGAACCCACCATCTCTAGTATATGACGACAATGAAAGAGTGCCTACTACTGAGTTAGCAGAGGATGGTTTCGATCCACCGACCTCTGGGTTATGGGCCCAGCACGCTTCCGCTGCGCCACTCTGCTATACATCAGGGTGTGTGACTTGATGCTGCAGATTTTTATTTCGACTGTTTGCAACTAACCATAAGTTAAGTGAGCAATTGTGGAGAGTTAAGATAATTTCACCAGCAATAAAAACAAGTTACCGTAGAAGAGCTGTTAAAAGGCAGTTAGCAGAGG
>NC_084900.1:25582825-25587825 GCF_949316345.1 Pungitius pungitius
ACCCACCATCTCTAGTATATGACGACAATGAAAGAGTGCCTACTACTGAGTTAGCAGAGGATGGTTTCGATCCACCGACCTCTGGGTTATGGGCCCAGCACGCTTCCGCTGCGCCACTCTGCTATACATCAGGGTGTGTGACTTGATGCTGCAGATTTTTATTTCGACTGTTTGCAACTAACCATAAGTTAAGTGAGCAATTGTGGAGAGTTAAAATAATTTCACCAGCAATAAAAACAAGTTACCGTAGAAGAGCTGTTAAAAGGCAGTTAGCAGAGGATGGTTTCGATCCATCGACCTCTGGGTTATGGGCCCAGCACGCTTCCGCTGTGCCACTCTGCTATACATCAGGGTGTGTGACTTGATGCTGCAGATTTTTATTTCTACTGTTTGCAACTAACCATAAGTTAAGTGAGCAATTGTGGAGAGTTAAGATAATTTCACCAGCAATAAAAACAAGTTACCGTAGAAGAGCTGTTAAAAGGCAGTTAGCAGAGGATGGTTTCGATCCATCGACCTCTGGGTCATGGGCCCAGCACGCTTCCGCTGCGCCACTCTGCTGCAAACCACCTCAGATGGGACTCGAACCCACCATCTCTAGTATATGACGACAATGAAAGAGTGCCTACTACTGAGTTAGCAGAGGATGGTTTCGATCCACCGACCTCTGGGTTATGGGCCCAGCACGCTTCCGCTGCGCCACTCTGCTATACATCAGGGTGTGTGACTTGATGCTGCAGATTTTTATTTTGACTGTTTGCAACTAACCATAAGTTAAGTGAACAATTGTGGAGAGTTAAGATAATTTCACCAGCAATAAAAACAAGTTACCGTAGAAGAGCTGTTAAAAGGCAGTTAGCAGAGGATGGTTTCGATCCATCGACCTCTGGGTTATGGGCCCAGCACGCTTCCGCTGCGCCACTCTGCTATACATCAGGGTGTGTGACTTGATGCTGCAGATTTTTATTTCGACTGTTTGCAACTAACCATAAGTTAAGTGAGCAATTGTGGAGAGTTAAGATAATTTCACCAGCAATAAAAACAAGTTACCGTAGAAGAGCTGTTAAAAGGCAGTTAGCAGAGGATGGTTTCGATCCATCGACCTCTGGGTTATGGGCCCAGCAAGCTTCCGCTGCGCCACTCTGCTATACATCAGGGTGTGTGACTTGATGCTGCAGATTTTTATTTCGACTGTTTGCAACTAACCATAAGTTAAGTGAGCAATTGTGGAGAGTTAAAATAATTTCACCAGCAATAAAAACAAGTTACCGTAGAAGAGCTGTTAAAAGGCAGTTAGCAGAGGATGGTTTCGATCCATCGACCTCTGGGTTATGGGCCCAGCAAGCTTCCGCTGCGCCACTCTGCTATACATCAGGGTGTGTGACTTGATGCTGCAGATTTTTATTTCGACTGTTTGCAACTAACCATAAGTTAAGTGAGCAATTGTGGAGAGTTAAAATAATTTCACCAGCAATAAAAACAAGTTACCGTAGAAGAGCTGTTAAAAGGCAGTTAGCAGAGGATGGTTTCGATCCATCGACCTCTGGGTTATGGGCCCAGCACGCTTCCGCTGTGCCACTCTGCTATACATCAGGGTGTGTGACTTGATGCTGCAGATTTTTATTTCTACTGTTTGCAACTAACCATAAGTTAAGTGAGCAATTGTGGAGAGTTAAGATAATTTCACCAGCAATAAAAACAAGTTACCGTAGAAGAGCTGTTAAAAGGCAGTTAGCAGAGGATGGTTTCGATCCATCGACCTCTGGGTTATGGGCCCAGCACGCTTCCGCTGCGCCACTCTGCTGCAAACCACCTCAGATGGGACTCGAACCCACCATCTCTAGTATATGACGACAATGAAAGAGTGCCTACTACTGAGTTAGCAGAGGATGGTTTCGATCCACCGACCTCTGGGTTATGGGCCCAGCACGCTTCCGCTGCGCCACTCTGCTATACATCAGGGTGTGTTACTTGATGCTGCAGATTTTTATTTTGACTGTTTGCAACTAACCATAAGTTAAGTGAACAATTGTGGAGAGTTAAGATAATTTCACCAGCAATAAAAACAAGTTACCGTAGAAGAGCTGTTAAAAGGCAGTTAGCAGAGGATGGTTTCGATCCATCGACCTCTGGGTTATGGGCCCAGCACGCTTCCGCTGCGCCACTCTGCTATACATCAGTGTGTGTGACTTGATGCTGCAGATTTTTATTTCGACTGTTTGCAACTAACCATAAGTTAAGTGAGCAATTGTGGAGAGTTAAGATAATTTCACCAGCAATAAAAACAAGTTACCGTAGAAGAGCTGTTAAAAGGCAGTTAGCAGAGGATGGTTTCGATCCATCGACCTCTGGGTTATGGGCCCAGCACGCTTCCGCTGCGCCACTCTGCTATACATCAGGGTGTGTGACTTGATGCTGCAGATTTTTATTTCGACTGTTTGCAACTAACCATAAGTTAAGTGAGCAATTGTGGAGAGTTAAGATAATTTCACCACCAATAAAAACAAGTTACCGTAGAAGAGCTGTTAAAAGGCAGTTAGCAGAGGATGGTTTCGATCCATCGACCTCTGGGTTATGGGCCCAGCACGCTTCCGCTGCGCCACTCTGCTATACATCAGGGTGTGTGACTTGATGCTGCAGATTTTTATTTCGACTGTTTGCAACTAACCATAAGTTAAGTGAGCAATTGTGGAGAGTTAAAATAATTTCACCAGCAATAAAAACAAGTTACCGTAGAAGAGCTGTTAAAAGGCAGTTAGCAGAGGATGGTTTCGATCCATCGACCTCTGGGTTATGGGCCCAGCACGCTTCCGCTGTGCCACTCTGCTATACATCAGGGTGTGTGACTTGATGCTGCAGATTTTTATTTCTACTGTTTGCAACTAACCATAAGTTAAGTGAGCAATTGTGGAGAGTTAAGATAATTTCACCAGCAATAAAAACAAGTTACCGTAGAAGAGCTGTTAAAAGGCAGTTAGCAGAGGATGGTTTCGATCCATCGACCTCTGGGTTATGGGCCCAGCACGCTTCCGCTGCGCCACTCTGCTGCAAACCACCTCAGATGGGACTCGAACCCACCATCTCTAGTATATGACGACAATGAAAGAGTGCCTACTACTGAGTTAGCAGAGGATGGTTTCGATCCACCGACCTCTGGGTTATGGGCCCAGCACGCTTCCGCTGCGCCACTCTGCTATACATCAGGGTGTGTTACTTGATGCTGCAGATTTTTATTTTGACTGTTTGCAACTAACCATAAGTTAAGTGAACAATTGTGGAGAGTTAAGATAATTTCACCAGCAATAAAAACAAGTTACCGTAGAAGAGCTGTTAAAAGGCAGTTAGCAGAGGATGGTTTCGATCCATCGACCTCTGGGTTATGGGCCCAGCACGCTTCCGCTGCGCCACTCTGCTATACATCAGTGTGTGTGACTTGATGCTGCAGATTTTTATTTCGACTGTTTGCAACTAACCATAAGTTAAGTGAGCAATTGTGGAGAGTTAAGATAATTTCACCAGCAATAAAAACAAGTTACCGTAGAAGAGCTGTTAAAAGGCAGTTAGCAGAGGATGGTTTCGATCCATCGACCTCTGGGTTATGGGCCCAGCACGCTTCCGCTGCGCCACTCTGCTGCAAACCACCTCAGATGGGACTCGATCCCACCATCTCTAGTACATGACAACAATGGAAGAGAGCCTAATACTGAGTTAGCAGAGGATGGTTTCGATCCATCGACCTCTGGGTTATGGGCCCAGCACGCTTCCGCTGCGCCACTCTGCTATACATCAGGGTGTGTGACTTGATGCTGCAGATTTTTATTTCTACTGTTTGCAACTAACCATAAGTTAAGTGAGCAATTGTGGAGAGTTAAGATAATTTCACCAGCGATAAAAACAAGTTACCGTAGAAGAGCTGTTAAAAGGCAGTTAGCAGAGGATGGTTTCGATCCATCGACCTCTGGGTTATGGGCCCAGCACGCTTCCGCTGTGCCACTCTGCTATACATCAGGGTGTGTGACTTGATGCTGCAGATTTTTATTTCTACTGTTTGCAACTAACCATAAGTTAAGTGAGCAATTGTGGAGAGTTAAGATAATTTCACCAGCAATAAAAACAAGTTACCGTAGAAGAGCTGTTAAAAGGCAGTTAGCAGAGGATGGTTTCGATCCATCGACCTCTGGGTTATGGGCCCAGCACGCTTCCGCTGCGCCACTCTGCTGCAAACCACCTCAGATGGGACTCGAACCCACCATCTCTAGTATATGACGACAATGAAAGAGTGCCTACTACTGAGTTAGCAGAGGATGGTTTCGATCCACCGACCTCTGGGTTATGGGCCCAGCACGCTTCCGCTGCGCCACTCTGCTATACATCAGGGTGTGTGACTTGATGCTGCAGATTTTTATTTCGACTGTTTGCAACTAACCATAAGTTAAGTGAGCAATTGTGGAGAGTTAAAATAATTTCACCAGCAATAAAAACAAGTTACCGTAGAAGAGCTGTTAAAAGGCAGTTAGCAGAGGATGGTTTCGATCCATCGACCTCTGGGTTATGGGCCCAGCACGCTTCCGCTGTGCCACTCTGCTATACATCAGGGTGTGTGACTTGATGCTGCAGATTTTTATTTCTACTGTTTGCAACTAACCATAAGTTAAGTGAGCAATTGTGGAGAGTTAAGATAATTTCACCAGCAATAAAAACAAGTTACCGTAGAAGAGCTGTTAAAAGGCAGTTAGCAGAGGATGGTTTCGATCCATCGACCTCTGGCTTATGGGCCCAGCACGCTTCCGCTGCGCCACTCTGCTGCAAACCACCTCAGATGGGACTCGAACCCACCATCTCTAGTATATGACGACAATGAAAGAGTGCCTACTACTGAGTTAGCAGAGGATGGTTTCGATCCACCGACCTCTGGGTTATGGGCCCAGCACGCTTCCGCTGCGCCACTCTGCTATACATCAGGGTGTGTGACTTGATGCTGCAGATTTTTATTTTGACTG
>NC_084900.1:25600325-25607825 GCF_949316345.1 Pungitius pungitius
GATCCATCGACCTCTGGGTTATGGGCCCAGCACGCTTCCGCTGCGCCACTCTGCTATACATCAGGGTGTGTGACTTGATGCTGCAGATTTTTATTTCGACTGTTTGCAACTAACCATAAGTTAAGTGAGCAATTGTGGAGAGTTCAGATAATTTCACCAGCAATAAAAACAAGTTACCGTAGAAGAGCTGTTAAAAGGCAGTTAGCAGAGGATGGTTTCGATCCATCGACCTCTGGGTTATGGGCCCAGCACGCTTCCGCTGCGCCACTCTGCTATACATCAGGGTGTGTGACTTGATGCTGCAGATTTTTATTTCGACTGTTTGCAACTAACCATAAGTTAAGTGAGCAATTGTGGAGAGTTAAGATAATTTCACCAGCAATAAAAACAAGTTACCGTAGAAGAGCTGTTAAAAGGCAGTTAGCAGAGGATGGTTTCGATCCATCGACCTCTGGGTTATGGGCCCAGCACGCTTCCGCTGCGCCACTCTGCTGGAAACCACCTCAGATGGGACTCGAACCCACGATCTCTAGTATATGACGACAATGGAAGAGTGCCTAATACTGAGTTAGCAGAGGATGGTTTCGATCCATCGACCTCTGGGTTATGGGCCCAGCACGCTTCCGCTGCGCCACTCTGCTATACATCAGTGTGTGTGACTTGATGCTGCAGATTTTTATTTCGACTGTTTGCAACTAACCATAATATAAGTGAGCAATTGTGGAGAGTTAAGATAATTTCACCAGCAATAAAAACAAGTTACCGTAGAAGAGCTGTTAAAAGGCAGTTAGCAGAGGATGGTTTCGATCCATCGACCTCTGGGTTATGGGCCCAGCACGCTTCCGCTGCGCCACTCTGCTGCAAACCACCTCAGATGGGACTCGAACCCACCATCTCTAGTATATGACGACAATGAAAGAGTGCCTACTACTGAGTTAGCAGAGGATGGTTTCGATCCACCGACCTCTGGGTTATGGGCCCAGCACGCTTCCGCTGCGCCACTCTGCTATACATCAGGGTGTGTGACTTGATGCTGCAGATTTTTATTTCGACTGTTTGCAACTAACCATAAGTTAAGTGAGCAATTGTGGAGAGTTAAAATAATTTCACCAGCAATAAAAACAAGTTACCGTAGAAGAGCTGTTAAAAGGCAGTTAGCAGAGGATGGTTTCGATCCATCGACCTCTGGGTTATGGGCCCAGCACGCTTCCGCTGTGCCACTCTGCTATACATCAGGGTGTGTGACTTGATGCTGCAGATTTTTATTTCTACTGTTTGCAACTAACCATAAGTTAAGTGAGCAATTGTGGAGAGTTAAGATAATTTCACCAGCAATAAAAACAAGTTACCGTAGAAGAGCTGTTAAAAGGCAGTTAGCAGAGGATGGTTTCGATCCATCGACCTCTGGGTTATGGGCCCAGCACGCTTCCGCTGCGCCACTCTGCTGCAAACCACCTCAGATGGGACTCGAACCCACCATCTCTAGTATATGACGACAATGAAAGAGTGCCTACTACTGAGTTAGCAGAGGATGGTTTCGATCCACCGACCTCTGGGTTATGGGCCCAGCACGCTTCCGCTGCGCCACTCTGCTATACATCAGGGTGTGTGACTTGATGCTGCAGATTTTTATTTCGACTGTTTGCAACTAACCATAAGTTAAGTGAGCAATTGTGGAGAGTTAAAATAATTTCACCAGCAATAAAAACAAGTTACCGTAGAAGAGCTGTTAAAAGGCAGTTAGCAGAGGATGGTTTCGATCCATCGACCTCTGGGTTATGGGCCCAGCACGCTTCCGCTGTGCCACTCTGCTATACATCAGGGTGTGTGACTTGATGCTGCAGATTTTTATTTCTACTGTTTGCAACTAACCATAAGTTAAGTGAGCAATTGTGGAGAGTTAAGATAATTTCACCAGCAATAAAAACAAGTTACCGTAGAAGAGCTGTTAAAAGGCAGTTAGCAGAGGATGGTTTCGATCCATCGACCTCTGGGTCATGGGCCCAGCACGCTTCCGCTGCGCCACTCTGCTGCAAACCACCTCAGATGGGACTCGAACCCACCATCTCTAGTATATGACGACAATGAAAGAGTGCCTACTACTGAGTTAGCAGAGGATGGTTTCGATCCACCGACCTCTGGGTTATGGGCCCAGCACGCTTCCGCTGCGCCACTCTGCTATACATCAGGGTGTGTGACTTGATGCTGCAGATTTTTATTTTGACTGTTTGCAACTAACCATAAGTTAAGTGAACAATTGTGGAGAGTTAAGATAATTTCACCAGCAATAAAAACAAGTTACCGTAGAAGAGCTGTTAAAAGGCAGTTAGCAGAGGATGGTTTCGATCCATCGACCTCTGGGTTATGGGCCCAGCACGCTTCCGCTGCGCCACTCTGCTATACATCAGGGTGTGTGACTTGATGCTGCAGATTTTTATTTCGACTGTTTGCAACTAACCATAAGTTAAGTGAGCAATTGTGGAGAGTTAAGATAATTTCACCAGCAATAAAAACAAGTTACCGTAGAAGAGCTGTTAAAAGGCAGTTAGCAGAGGATGGTTTCGATCCATCGACCTCTGGGTTATGGGCCCAGCAAGCTTCCGCTGCGCCACTCTGCTATACATCAGGGTGTGTGACTTGATGCTGCAGATTTTTATTTCGACTGTTTGCAACTAACCATAAGTTAAGTGAGCAATTGTGGAGAGTTAAAATAATTTCACCAGCAATAAAAACAAGTTACCGTAGAAGAGCTGTTAAAAGGCAGTTAGCAGAGGATGGTTTCGATCCATCGACCTCTGGGTTATGGGCCCAGCAAGCTTCCGCTGCGCCACTCTGCTATACATCAGGGTGTGTGACTTGATGCTGCAGATTTTTATTTCGACTGTTTGCAACTAACCATAAGTTAAGTGAGCAATTGTGGAGAGTTAAAATAATTTCACCAGCAATAAAAACAAGTTACCGTAGAAGAGCTGTTAAAAGGCAGTTAGCAGAGGATGGTTTCGATCCATCGACCTCTGGGTTATGGGCCCAGCACGCTTCCGCTGTGCCACTCTGCTATACATCAGGGTGTGTGACTTGATGCTGCAGATTTTTATTTCTACTGTTTGCAACTAACCATAAGTTAAGTGAGCAATTGTGGAGAGTTAAGATAATTTCACCAGCAATAAAAACAAGTTACCGTAGAAGAGCTGTTAAAAGGCAGTTAGCAGAGGATGGTTTCGATCCATCGACCTCTGGGTTATGGGCCCAGCACGCTTCCGCTGCGCCACTCTGCTATACATCAGGGTGTGTGACTTGATGCTGCAGATTTTTATTTCGACTGTTTGCAACTAACCATAAGTTAAGTGAGCAATTGTGGAGAGTTAAGATAATTTCACCACCAATAAAAACAAGTTACCGTAGAAGAGCTGTTAAAAGGCAGTTAGCAGAGGATGGTTTCGATCCATCGACCTCTGGGTTATGGGCCCAGCAAGCTTCCGCTGCGCCACTCTGCTATACATCAGGGTGTGTGACTTGATGCTGCAGATTTTTATTTCGACTGTTTGCAACTAACCATAAGTTAAGTGAGCAATTGTGGAGAGTTAAAATAATTTCACCAGCAATAAAAACAAGTTACCGTAGAAGAGCTGTTAAAAGGCAGTTAGCAGAGGATGGTTTCGATCCATCGACCTCTGGGTTATGGGCCCAGCACGCTTCCGCTGTGCCACTCTGCTATACATCAGGGTGTGTGACTTGATGCTGCAGATTTTTATTTCTACTGTTTGCAACTAACCATAAGTTAAGTGAGCAATTGTGGAGAGTTAAGATAATTTCACCAGCAATAAAAACAAGTTACCGTAGAAGAGCTGTTAAAAGGCAGTTAGCAGAGGATGGTTTCGATCCATCGACCTCTGGGTTATGGGCCCAGCACGCTTCCGCTGCGCCACTCTGCTGCAAACCACCTCAGATGGGACTCGAACCCACCATCTCTAGTATATGACGACAATGAAAGAGTGCCTACTACTGAGTTAGCAGAGGATGGTTTCGATCCACCGACCTCTGGGTTATGGGCCCAGCACGCTTCCGCTGCGCCACTCTGCTATACATCAGGGTGTGTTACTTGATGCTGCAGATTTTTATTTTGACTGTTTGCAACTAACCATAAGTTAAGTGAACAATTGTGGAGAGTTAAGATAATTTCACCAGCAATAAAAACAAGTTACCGTAGAAGAGCTGTTAAAAGGCAGTTAGCAGAGGATGGTTTCGATCCATCGACCTCTGGGTTATGGGCCCAGCACGCTTCCGCTGCGCCACTCTGCTATACATCAGTGTGTGTGACTTGATGCTGCAGATTTTTATTTCGACTGTTTGCAACTAACCATAAGTTAAGTGAGCAATTGTGGAGAGTTAAGATAATTTCACCAGCAATAAAAACAAGTTACCGTAGAAGAGCTGTTAAAAGGCAGTTAGCAGAGGATGGTTTCGATCCATCGACCTCTGGGTTATGGGCCCAGCACGCTTCCGCTGCGCCACTCTGCTGCAAACCACCTCAGATGGGACTCGATCCCACCATCTCTAGTACATGACAACAATGGAAGAGAGCCTAATACTGAGTTAGCAGAGGATGGTTTCGATCCATCGACCTCTGGGTTATGGGCCCAGCACGCTTCCGCTGCGCCACTCTGCTATACATCAGGGTGTGTGACTTGATGCTGCAGATTTTTATTTCTACTGTTTGCAACTAACCATAAGTTAAGTGAGCAATTGTGGAGAGTTAAGATAATTTCACCAGCGATAAAAACAAGTTACCGTAGAAGAGCTGTTAAAAGGCAGTTAGCAGAGGATGGTTTCGATCCATCGACCTCTGGGTTATGGGCCCAGCACGCTTCCGCTGTGCCACTCTGCTATACATCAGGGTGTGTGACTTGATGCTGCAGATTTTTATTTCTACTGTTTGCAACTAACCATAAGTTAAGTGAGCAATTGTGGAGAGTTAAGATAATTTCACCAGCAATAAAAACAAGTTACCGTAGAAGAGCTGTTAAAAGGCAGTTAGCAGAGGATGGTTTCGATCCATCGACCTCTGGGTTATGGGCCCAGCACGCTTCCGCTGCGCCACTCTGCTGCAAACCACCTCAGATGGGACTCGAACCCACCATCTCTAGTATATGACGACAATGAAAGAGTGCCTACTACTGAGTTAGCAGAGGATGGTTTCGATCCACCGACCTCTGGGTTATGGGCCCAGCACGCTTCCGCTGCGCCACTCTGCTATACATCAGGGTGTGTGACTTGATGCTGCAGATTTTTATTTCGACTGTTTGCAACTAACCATAAGTTAAGTGAGCAATTGTGGAGAGTTAAAATAATTTCACCAGCAATAAAAACAAGTTACCGTAGAAGAGCTGTTAAAAGGCAGTTAGCAGAGGATGGTTTCGATCCATCGACCTCTGGGTTATGGGCCCAGCACGCTTCCGCTGTGCCACTCTGCTATACATCAGGGTGTGTGACTTGATGCTGCAGATTTTTATTTCTACTGTTTGCAACTAACCATAAGTTAAGTGAGCAATTGTGGAGAGTTAAGATAATTTCACCAGCAATAAAAACAAGTTACCGTAGAAGAGCTGTTAAAAGGCAGTTAGCAGAGGATGGTTTCGATCCATCGACCTCTGGGTTATGGGCCCAGCACGCTTCCGCTGCGCCACTCTGCTGCAAACCACCTCAGATGGGACTCGAACCCACCATCTCTAGTATATGACGACAATGAAAGAGTGCCTACTACTGAGTTAGCAGAGGATGGTTTCGATCCACCGACCTCTGGGTTATGGGCCCAGCACGCTTCCGCTGCGCCACTCTGCTATACATCAGGGTGTGTGACTTGATGCTGCAGATTTTTATTTTGACTGTTTGCAACTAACCATAAGTTAAGTGAACAATTGTGGAGAGTTAAGATAATTTCACCAGCAATAAAAACAAGTTACCGTAGAAGAGCTGTTAAAAGGCAGTTAGCAGAGGATGGTTTCGATCCATCGACCTCTGGGTTATGGGCCCAGCACGCTTCCGCTGCGCCACTCTGCTATACATCAGGGTGTGTGACTTGATGCTGCAGATTTTTATTTCGACTGTTTGCAACTAACCATAAGTTAAGTGAGCAATTGTGGAGAGTTAAGATAATTTCACCACCAATAAAAACAAGTTACCGTAGAAGAGCTGTTAAAAGGCAGTTAGCAGAGGATGGTTTCGATCCATCGACCTCTGGGTTATGGGCCCAGCAAGCTTCCGCTGCGCCACTCTGCTATACATCAGGGTGTGTGACTTGATGCTGCAGATTTTTATTTCGACTGTTTGCAACTAACCATAAGTTAAGTGAGCAATTGTGGAGAGTTAAAATAATTTCACCAGCAATAAAAACAAGTTACCGTAGAAGAGCTGTTAAAAGGCAGTTAGCAGAGGATGGTTTCGATCCATCGACCTCTGGGTTATGGGCCCAGCACGCTTCCGCTGTGCCACTCTGCTATACATCAGGGTGTGTGACTTGATGCTGCAGATTTTTATTTCTACTGTTTGCAACTAACCATAAGTTAAGTGAGCAATTGTGGAGAGTTAAGATAATTTCACCAGCAATAAAAACAAGTTACCGTAGAAGAGCTGTTAAAAGGCAGTTAGCAGAGGATGGTTTCGATCCATCGACCTCTGGGTTATGGGCCCAGCACGCTTCCGCTGCGCCACTCTGCTGCAAACCACCTCAGATGGGACTCGAACCCACCATCTCTAGTATATGACGACAATGAAAGAGTGCCTACTACTGAGTTAGCAGAGGATGGTTTCGATCCACCGACCTCTGGGTTATGGGCCCAGCACGCTTCCGCTGCGCCACTCTGCTATACATCAGGGTGTGTTACTTGATGCTGCAGATTTTTATTTTGACTGTTTGCAACTAACCATAAGTTAAGTGAACAATTGTGGAGAGTTAAGATAATTTCACCAGCAATAAAAACAAGTTACCGTAGAAGAGCTGTTAAAAGGCAGTTAGCAGAGGATGGTTTCGATCCATCGACCTCTGGGTTATGGGCCCAGCACGCTTCCGCTGCGCCACTCTGCTATACATCAGTGTGTGTGACTTGATGCTGCAGATTTTTATTTCGACTGTTTGCAACTAACCATAAGTTAAGTGAGCAATTGTGGAGAGTTAAGATAATTTCACCAGCAATAAAAACAAGTTACCGTAGAAGAGCTGTTAAAAGGCAGTTAGCAGAGGATGGTTTCGATCCATCGACCTCTGGGTTATGGGCCCAGCACGCTTCCGCTGCGCCACTCTGCTATACATCAGGGTGTGTGACTTGATGCTGCAGATTTTTATTTCGACTGTTTGCAACTAACCATAAGTTAAGTGAGCAATTGTGGAGAGTTAAGATAATTTCACCACCAATAAAAACAAGTTACCGTAGAAGAGCTGTTAAAAGGCAGTTAGCAGAGGATGGTTTCGATCCATCGACCTCTGGGTTATGGGCCCAGCAAGCT